>NC_067481.1:67368692-67603692 GCF_947179515.1 Apodemus sylvaticus
CTTTCTTTCTTTCTTTCTTTCTTTCTTTCTTTCTTTCTTTCTTTCTTTCTTTCTTTCTTTCTTTCTCTTTTCCTTTTTCTTTTTTTGGAGATAGGGTTTCTCTGTGTAGCCCTGGCTGTCCTGGAATTCACTATGTAGACCAGGCTGGCCTCGCACTCAGGCATAAAATTCTTCCTTCTATAAATTGCCTTGGTCATGGTATTTTATCACAGCAGCAGAATATTAATCAATATAACCTTTGACCCACGTCTACACATAATAAAAAAAAAAATACCTATAGCATCCAAGCTGTGGCCCACTGCCCTTTCATTGCAGGCAGCTGGGGAGCTGTTCTGGGGCAGCTGCCTTTCTGGTTAGGCTGCCTATAATGATGGCTCGTCTCCCCGTGCTCATAACTGTCTTTCCAGGTTGAGGAAACCGGCAGTCTAGTTCCTGAAATCTAATCTGAGGGGCAGAGGCTGTCAGGCAGGCGGCAAGATTCATGATAAAGTGTTAGTAGATGCAACACTTGTCTGGCTGACTGCGGCGGCAGAAGGTGACCCGGTGTCGCGTGCAGAGAGCTCTCCAGGGTGTGTGCACCACATACGTGCTTCTTTGGCAGTGCGGTGTACCCCTAGCTAATGAATTCAGAGGCACAGATGAGCGCTTAGAGGAGAGGACTGCTTCTACTTGGGTAGCTCCTGGAGAACCTTTCATTTATTTGAATCGTGTCTTAGATCTGCCCTCTGTGATCAAATTAATGAAGAGAAGCACACACACACACACACACACACACACACACACACACACACACACACACACACACAAAGCCCCTTAGAGCAGGATAAAAAAGACATCAGGCTCAAAAGAAAGGGGGGAGAGCGAGAAAGCAGCGAGTGCCCGCGGGGCTCCTGTGCCGCGCTGCCTGACAGAAGCTTCACAGAGCCGGCTTCTTCTCTTCTCTGTCCAGGGAGATTCGCCAGCAGTGAAGGAAAAGCTCTCGAACTCATGAACTCGGAGCTCCACGAACATGGCGGTAGATCTGTGTAAAGGCCTCCCTAGGAGGACCTACCCTTTCCGCATACCCCAGTTCCTCCAGTCATCCAAATATTTTTATTCCTGGCTTATTTTTTGGAGAGGGAGATGAGCTCTGCAGGAAGCCAGGAGGTGACGGAGGGCCTAGTTGGCTTGGGGGTGTGTCTGTGCAGCAGAGGATCAGCCACAGAAGTGGTTCGGGTGAGCAGCATTGTGTCTGGGGCCCGGGGCTCTGTGGTAGAATGCTGCTTTGCATTCATAAGTTCTGAGTTCAACCCGCAGCTCTGGGGGGAAAGGAGGGAAGGGAGGGAGGGAGAGAGGAAAGGAAAACACAGAAAATAAAAACACAAAGGGCACAGGTTTGTTTTTATAACAATAAGGAAGCATACCCCCCCCCCCCAAAAAAAAGGCCCGGCAGTGGTGGCGCACACCCTTGATCCCAGCATGTGGGAGGCAGAGGCAGGCGGATTTCTGATTGGACAGCAGGTCTATACAGAGAAACCCTGTGTGTGTGGGGGGGAAGAAACAAAAAAGGGGGGGAGGCTGGAGAGATGGCTCAGTGGGTAAGAGCACTGACTGCTCTTCCAAAGGTCCTGAGTTCAAATCCCAGCAACCACAGGGTGGCTTACAACCATCCATAATGAGATCTGACGCCCTCTCCTGGTGTGTCTGAAGACAGCAACAGTGTACTTACATATAATAAATAAATAAATCTGTAAAAAAAAAAAAAAAAGCCCGAAAAACTCCCCCCCAAAACAATAAGGAAGCTAACAGCCTCAGTAGTGACCTACCTACAGCCCAGCTACTTAGGAGGCGGAGGCTCCTGGTCCTTCCTTCTCACTTTTGATTTTTGACTTTGTTTTGTTTTTCTTTTTTGTTTTTTGAGACAGGGTTTCTCAAAACTCTGTCTATACAGCCTATACAGAGCACAGGCTGTCCTGGAACTCCCTTTTGCAAACCAGGCTGGCCTCGAACTCAGAACTCTGCCTGCCTCTGCCTCCTGAGTGCTGGGATTAAAGGCGTGCGACACCAAGCCTGGCTCCTCCTTCCATTTTTGAGCTCTCCTATTTTCTGGAGGCTTCATGAGAGGATGAACTGAACAAGATCTGGGTTCAAGTCCTATCTCTATTTCTACCTAGCCGTGTGAGCTTACCTCCCTGAATCTCAACCTTCTTTCTTACAAAACAGGGACCCAGCCCCTTGCCCCTGTCAAGCTTGCAGTCGAGTTAAGGCTGCTAACAGCTAACAGCCCTTCTAGTCCTGACTCCTTCTTGTGAACCACAGTGACTTTCCACTTGGGGCCCTTTACACCTGTGAATCTTTTATTTTTTTAAAATTTTCTACATTCTTTGTTTACATTCCAAATGAATTCCCCTTTTCTGGTTCCCCCCACCCCATAAGTCTCATAAGCCCTCTTCCCTCTGCCCTTTCCCCAATCAACCCCCTCCCACTTCTCTGTCCTGGTAATCCCCTACATTGCTGCATCAAGCCTTTCCAGGACCAGGGACCTCTCCTTCCTTCTTCTTGGGAATGATTTGATATGTGAATTGTGTCTTGGGTATTCAGAGCTTCTGGGCTAATATCCACTTATCAGTGACTGCATTCCATGTGTGTTCTTTTGTGAATGGGTTACCTCACTTAGGATGATATTTTCCATTTCCAACTATTTGCCTAAGAATTTCATGAATTCATTGTTTTTAATTGCTGAGTACTATTCCATTGTGTAAATATACCACATTTTCTGTATCCATTCCTCCATTGAGGGGCATCTGGGTTCTTTCCAGCTTCTGGCTATTAGAAATAAAGCTGCTATGAACATAGTGGAGCATGTGTCCTTATTGTATGCTGGAGAATCCTCTGGGTATATGCCCAGGAGTAGTATAACAGGGTCCTCCAGAAGTGTTGTGCCCAGTTTTCTGAGGAACCGCCAGACTGATTTCCAGAGTGGTTGTACCAGCTTGCAATTCCACCAGCAGTGAAGGAGTGTTCCTCTTTCTCCACATCCTCGCCAACACCTGCTGTCTCCTGAGTTTTTAATCTTAGCCATTTTGACTGGTGTGAGGTGAAATCTCAGGGTTGTTTTGATTTGCATTTCCCTAATGACTAATGATGTTGAACATTTCTTAAGGTGCTTCTCAGCCATTCGAAATTCTTCAGGTGAAAATTCTTTGTTTAGCTCTGTACCCCATTTTTAATAGGGTTATTTGGCTCTCTGGAGTCTAACTTCTTGAGTTTTTTTTATATATTGGATGTTAGCCCTCTGTAGGCTATAGAGTTGGTGAAGATCTTTTTCCAATTTGTTGGTTGCTGTTTTGTCTGATTGTCAGTGTCCTTTGCATTAAAGAAACTTTGTAATTTTATAAGGTCCCATTTGTCAATTCTTGATCTTAGAGCATAAGCTATTGGTATTCTGTTCAGGAACTTTTCCCCTGTGCCCATGTCCTTAAGGGTCTTTCCTAGTTTCTTTTCTATTAGTTTCAGTGTGTCTGGTTTTATGTGGAGGTCCTTGATCCACTTGGAGTTGAGCTTAGGACAAGGAGATAAGAATGCATTGATTTGCATTCTTCTGCATGCTGACCTCCAGTTGAACCAGCATCATTTGTTGAAAAGGTTATCTTTTTTCCATTGGATGGTTTTAGCTCCTTTGTTGAAGATCAAGTGACCATAGGTGTGTGGGTTCATTTCTGGGTCTTCAATTCTATTCCATTGATCTACCTGCCTATCACTGTACCAATACCATGCAGTTTTTAACACTATTGCTCTGTAGTACTGCTTGAGGTCCGGGATACTGATTCTCCCAGAAGTTCTTTTACTGTTGAGAATAGTTTTAGCTATTCTGGGTTTTTTGTTATTCCAGATGAATTTGAGAACTGCTCTTTCTAACTCTATAAAGAACTGAGTTGGGATTTTGATGGGGATTACACTGAATCTGTATATTACTTTTGGCAAGATGACCATTTTTACTATATTAATCGTGCCAATCCACGAGCATGGAAGATTTTTCCATTTTCTGAGGTCTATTTCAAATTTCCTTCTTCAGAGACCTGAAGTTCTTGTCATACAGATCTTTCACTTGTTTGGTTAGAGTCACACCAAGATACTTTATATTGTTTGTGGCTATTGTGAAGGGTGTCATTTTCCTAATTTCTTTCTTAGCCTGCTTATCCTTTGAGTATAGGAAGACTACTGATTTGCTTAAGTTGATTTTATAACCAGGTGTACGAGTTCTCTGGTGGAGTTTTTGAGTCACTAAGTATACTATCACCTGGCGTGGTGGCACATACCTTTAATCCCAGCACTTGGGAGGCAGAGGCAGGTGGATTTCTGAGTTCGAGGCCAGCCTGGTCTACAGAGTGAGTTCCAGGACAGCCAGGGCTACATAGAGAAACCCTGTCTTGAAAAACCAAAAAAAAAAAAAAAAAAAAAAAAGTATACTATCATATCATCTGCGAATAGTGATAGTTTGACTTCTTCCTTTCCAATTTGTATCCCTTTGACCTCCTTATGTTGTCTAATTGCTCTAGCTAGAACTTCAAGTATTATATTGAAAAGATAAGGAGAGAGAGGTGTCTTGTCCCTGATTTTAGTGGGATTGCTTCAAGTTTCCCTCCATTTAGTTTGATGTTGGCTCTCGTTTTGCTGTATATTGCTTTAACTATGTTTAGGTATGGGCCTTGAATTCCTGTTCTTTCCAACACTTTTAGCATGAAAGGATGCTGGATTTTGTCAAATGCTTTTTCAGCATCTAATGAAATGACCATGTGGTTTTTTTCTTTGAGTTTGTTTATGTAGTGGATTGCATTGATGAATTTCTGTATATTGAACCATCCCTGCATCCCTGGGATGAAGCGTATTTGATTATGGTGAATGATCATTTTGATGTGTTCTTGGATTCGGTTGGAAAGAATTTTATTGAGTATTTTTGCATCGATATTCATTAGGGAAATTGGTCTGAAGTTCTCTTTCTTTGTTGGATCTTTGTGTGGTTTTGGTATCAGCATAATTGTAGCTATATAGAACGAGTTCAATAGTGTTCCTTCTGTTTCTATTTTGTGGAATAGTTTGAAGAGTATTGGTATCAAGTCTTCTTTGAAGGTCTGATAGAATTCTACATTGAAACCATCTGGCCCTGTGCTTTTTTTGGTTGGAAGACTTTCAATGACCTCTTCTATTTCTTTAGGTGTTATGGGACTGTTTAGATGATCTATTTGATCCTGGTTTAATTTTGGTATTTGGTATCTGTCTAGGAAATTGTCCATTTCTTCCAGATTTTCCAGTTGTGTTGAGTATAGGTTTTTGTAGTAGGATCTGATGATTTTTTGAATTTCCTCAGTTTCTGTTGTTATATCTCCTTTTTCATTTCTAATTTTGTTAATTTGGACACTGTCTCTGTGCCCTCTGATTAATCTGGCTAAGGGTTTATCTATCTTGTTGATTTTCCCAAAGAACCAGCTCCTGGTTTTGTTGATTCTTTGTATGGTTCTCTTTGTTTCTTCTTGATTGATTTCAGCCCTGAGTTTGGTGATTTCCTGTCTTCTTCTCCTCCTGTTTTTTTGTTCTCCTCCTCCTTCTTTTTGTTCCAGATGTGCTTTCAGATGTGCTGTTAAGCTGCTAGTATATGCTCTCTCCAGTTTCTTTTTGGAGGCACTCAGGGCTATGAGTTTTCCTTTTAGCACTGCCTTCATTGTGTCTCATAAATTTGGGTATGTTGTGCCTTCATTTTCATTAAATTCTATAAAGTCTTTGATTTCTTTCTTTATTTCTTCCTTGACCAAGGTATCATTGAGTATTGTTCAGCTCCCATGTATATGTGGGCTTTCTGTTGTTTTTGTTGCTATTGAAGACCACTCTTACTCCATAGTGATCTGATAGGAGGCATGGGATTAGTTAGATCTTTTTATATCTGTTGAGGTCTGTCTTGTAACCAATTATATGGTCGATTTTGGAGAAGGTACCATGAGGTTCTGAGATTAAATGTTCTCTCTCTATATATATGCTAAATCCAATTGGTCAAAGCTTCAATTAGTTTCATTGTGTTCCTGTTTAGTTTCTGTTTTCCTGATCAGTCTATTGAGGAGAGTGGAGTGTTGAGGTCACCCACAATTATTGTGTTAAGGAGGTTCAATGTGTGCTTTGAGCTTTAGTAAAGTTTCTTTTATGAATGAGGTTGCCCTTGCATTTGCATAAGTGTTCAGAATTGAGAGTTCTTCTTGGTGGATTTTTCCTTTGACCAGTAAGAAGTGTCCTTTCGTGTCTCTTTTGATGACTTTAGGTTGAAAGTCAATTTTATCTGCTATTAGAATGGCTACTCTGGCTTATTTCCTGAGACCATTGGCTTGTAAAATTGTTTTCCAGCCTTTTACTCTGAGGTAGTGTTTATCTTTGACACTGAGGTGTGTTTCCTGTATGCAGCAAAATGTTGGGTTCTGTTTATGTATCCAGTCTCTTAGTCTATGTTTTTTTATTGGGGAATTGAGTCCATTGATGTTAAGAGATATTAAGGAATAGTGATTATTACTTCCTGTTATTTTTGATGTTATTTTTATGTTTGAGTGGTTATCTTCTTTTGGGGTTGATGAAAGAAGGTTACTATCTTGCTTTTTCCAGGGTGTAGTTTCCCTCCTTATATTGGTGTTTTCCACCTATTACCCTTTGTAGGGCTGGGTTTGTGGAAAGATATTGTGTAAATTTGGTTTTATCATGGAATATCTTGGTTTCTCCATCTATGGTGATTGAGAGTTTTGCTGGGTATAGTAGTCTTGGCTGGCATTTGTGTTCTCTTAGAGTCTGCATGAGATCTGCCCAGCATCTTTTAGCTTTCATGGTCTCTGGTGAGAAGTCTGGTGTAATTCTGATAGGTCTTCTTTTATATGTTACTTGGCCTTTTTCTCTTACTGCCTTTAATATTCTTTCTTTGTTTAGTACATTTGGGGTTTTGATTATTATGTGATGGGAGGTATTTCTGTTCTGTTCCAGTCTGTTTGAAGTTCTGTAGGCTTCTTATATGTTCATGGGCATCTCTCTCTTTAGGTTAGGGAAGTTTTCCTCCATAATTTTGTTGAAGATATTAGCTGGCCCTTTAAGTTGTAAATCTTCACTCTCATCTATACCTATAATCCTTAGGTTTGGTCTTCTCATTTTGTCCTGGATTTCCTGGATGTTTTGGGTTACAAGTTTTTTGCATTTTGCATTTTCTTTGACTGTTGAGGCAATGATTTCTATGGTATCTTCGGCATCTGAGATTCTTTCTTCTATCTCTTGTATTCTGTTGTTGATATTTGCATCTATGACCCCTGATTTCTTCCCAAGGTTTTCTATCTCCAAAGTTGTCTCCCTTTGTAATTTCTTAGTTGTTTCTACTTCTGTTTTTAGATCCTGAATGGTTTTGCTCAGTTCCTTCACTTGTTTGTTTGTGTTTTCCTATAATTCTTTAAGAGATTTTTGTGTTTCCTCTTTTATGGCTTCTGCCTGTTGACCCAAGTTCTCTTGTATTTCTTTAAGTGATTTTTGCATTTCCTCTTTATTGGCTTCTATCTGTTGACCCATATTATCCTGAATTTCTTTAAATGATTTTTGTGTTTCCTTTGTAACAGTGTCTACCTTTTGATTCATATTCTCCTGTATTTCTTTAGGAGATTTATTTGTGTCCTTCTTGTAATTCTCCAATATCATCATGATATGTGATTTTAAATCCAGATCTTGTTTTTCTGATGTGTTGGGGTATCCAGGACTTGCTGTTGTTGGAGAATTGGGTTCAGATGCTGCCATATTGCCTTGATTTCTGTGAGTAACATTCCTACATTTGCCTTTTGACATCTGTTTATCTCTGGCGTTAGTTGGTCCTGTTGTCACTGGCTGGTGCTTAAACCTCCTGTAATCCTGTAATGCTATTTCTGCACCTCTGGATGACTGAGTTTCCCCTGGCACAGATTGCTGATGAGCTGCCCTACTCTTGGGTGCCGTTGGCTACCTGGTGTGACTTGCCCCAAGCAATGTTATACTCAGGTTGTCTTTGTGTACCTGGTGTTGCCTGTCTGGTCCATTCGGGAGTGAAGATGGAGGATGCTGTGGGGACCCTTTCCAAGTGCTGATCACTCTGCAGGGCAGACAGCCCAGGACAAGGTTGGCACATAGATGGCCCGCAGAGCTACCCAGGCCTTGGGCGCAGGCAGAAGCCTGGCGGGCTCTGTCCCGGGCAATTTTAAACTCGGGATATCTCTGTGTACCTGGTGTTGCCTGTCTGGTCTGTCCGGGAGTGAAGAGGGCAGATTGAATCTTTTTTTATGTAATCGAGAGTACATAGGTATATAAAACAGGTATACAAGCAGACAGTCACAATGATAAAATGTTCAGAAACCGAAATTTTTACATTAAAAATTATTTATTGTATTTTGTGTGTGTGTGTGTGTGTGTGAGAGAGAGAGAGAGAGAGAGAGAGAGAGAGAGAGATATGTATATGTGTGAGTCCTGGGGATTGAACTCAGGTTATCAGACTTGGCATCAAGCCTTTTCACTGTTGAGCCATTTCACCAGTCCAAGAAACTGATTTTAAAACAATCCTTTAGTATCTGTATACTTTTATCATTGATTACAGACTAAATCAAATGTGTATACTAATGAGACAGATAAGCTCGTTTATTCTTATCTATTATATAGTTCATGTTGGGCTGAATATTTGATGCAGACACAGCATTTTCAGTGTTCTTCAAAGCTGGCAGGTATTCTGATTTTCTGTCATCTATGCTGAGAAGGTTGACTCACAGGGAATCATGGTACAAACGACGGAAGTGTGTTTAGACCCATTTCAGAAATAGTGGAGAATCTTGTTTCATCCCAAGCCAGCGTTCACTTAATGATTTTATAATGAAGCTCAAGTCACAACCCAAACAGCAATTTTAAAACCAAACATCCTACTACAATACATTCCAAACATACACTAATTTAATACACGCTGAGGGCATGATGGTAGAAAATGCTGTCTTTGTTTTCCTGGTTAGATCACTACAGGAACTGAAAACTTGGCATGGAGAGTAAGCCTTTGGGAGACTTGAATCTGGGCTGAGGTCAGTCATCCATCAGTTGACGGCAGGTGAGCTGCAGGAGGCCTGGGTCCTGTGTTCAGCCCCAAGGCTGCAGTGATCATGGAATAGAACAGTGAAGACAGACAGGCACTGCCACAAATGCCATGAATGCACTGCGTGTGTCTTAACCTTTATTTTTATTTTATGTCTGTAGGTGTTTTGCCTGACATGTTTGCTTTCGAATTAAGTTTTGGTTGTTATATATCTAGAAGTCTTTACAATTTCTTTTTTTCTCCACAAGTATCACAGTCAGTTGTATGACTCCATGTGGAGCTGTGGTCAATATGAGGAGTAGTAAGATTAATGATATAAATGCTGTTGATTATTGCTTCTTAGGACACTGGGGCTGCAGAACTAAACTTGGAGGTTAGTACTCTGGCTGCAGCTCCTGCTGGGTCCTACGTGTCCCCCACTGCTCAGGTGATTTTAAAGGCAACAGCGAACAGAACAGTAGAACAGTCCTTTCCTTCATCACTTTTGGTCAGGTGGTGTGTGTGTGTGTGTGTGTGTGTGTGTGACAGTGTGTGACAGTGTATGACAGGTTATCTTACTGGCCTGGAATTTGACAAGAGGGCAACGCTAGCTGGCCAGAGAACCCCAGGAGTCTGCATGTCTCTGCCTCCTCCACCAAGCCTGGCTTTTTTTTTTTTAAACTTGGGTTTTGGGGACTGTACTCAGGCCTTGTGTTTGCAGGGCCAACACTTTATGAGCTGAACCATCTTTCCAGCCCTCAGGTTTTCCCACATAGGCTTGGACTCCATTTGCAAGGCTGCTGCTTCTGTTTGGCAATAAAATCCCTCCTTCGCGCCCCCACTCCCCCCCCCCCACTTCCAGCTGTGGTGATCTGTGGCCATGGTTGTCTCTGGACGAGCAAACAGAGTCCTCTGATGAGAGAGGAGCTTGCAGCACCTCCAGTAGAATATCTGTGAACAGGAAATGTCAAGAAACATGTTTTTCTCCTGGTAAATGTCCTGGGCTAACCTGGTCCTGTTTGATTTAAAGGCAGGAAGTGCAAATTAAGTACCTGAGAGAGCTCATCCTCTCCCTGACTCCTGCTGGAGCAGAGGAGGGGATGTGTCAGCTCATCAGGGAGAGAGAGGCATGGGGTGAGGCTCTTGGTCCTTAGAAAGGGCAGCTCTAGCAAGCCTAATTGAATTGTAGCTTGAGTTAAAATCTGGTGAATTCCAAGCCTGGAAAAACAACTAGAAGCCACTGAATGTTAGAGATGATTTAATCTAAACTCTCTCAAGAAAGGGAACCTGAGCTCAGTGAATCTACAGCTGGCAGGACTTCTTTGGGGTGTTGTGTGTACGTGCATTTGTGCAAGTGTGTGTGTGGTGGGTATGTGTGTGGTGTGATGTGTGTGTAGTATGTGTATGGTATGGGTGATGTATGTGTGCAATGTGTGTGTGGTTTATTTATGTGTGTTGTGTGCAGTATGCATATATGTGTGTGGTATGTGTGTGGTGTGTGTGATGTGTGTATATGTGGTATATATGGTGTGTATGTGTGGTATATGTGTGGTATATATGTGGTGTGTGGTATATATGGTGTGTATGTGTGGTATGTGTGTGTGGTATGTGTGGTGTATGTGATATGTGTGTGTGTGATGTGTGTGGTATATGTGGTGTGTGTGTGTGGTATATGTGTGTGATGTGTGTTGTATGTGCCTGTGTGTGTGGTATATGTGTGTGATGTGTGTTGTGTGTGTGGTGTGTGGGGTATATATGTGGTGTGTGTGGTATGTGTGGTGTATGTGGTATGTGTGTGTGATGTGTGTGGTATGCATGGTGTATGTGTGTGTGTTGTGGTGTGTATGTGTCGTGTGTGATGTGTGTATGTGGTGTATGTGTGTGATGTGTGTGGTGTGTGTGGTATGTGTGTGATGTGTGTATGTGTTTTGCACTCAGGGCTTTCTTTGCATTTCTGCTCCACTGTTGTCTGCTTTGTATCATACTTACACACTGTCTGCTCTGTTATTATCCTGGTTTTCTTAATACTTGAATCAGTTCCATTTTTCATTCCTGAATAAATTAATTTTGAAAGGCAATTGCCATAAAGGGAAAGCAGAGATTGTTTGCCTCAGTCACAGGCAACTGCAGAAATAAATGCAGTGAAAGGCAGTCACACGTGAACAAGACATTCTTGCGTGGGGCTGAGGAGGTAGATCTGCCATAGACTGTCTGCCTAGCATGCGTGGAGCCCTGGCCTTACTTAGCACTGAATAAACCAGGTGCTGAAGGGGAAACTTCTAGTTCTTTGGAAAGTCAGTTATGTCAAATGATGGTTTGCTGGGGCACACAGGTGACAGGATGTCTTGCTAAAGCAGACAAGTGAAAGATTGTTTTCCTGAAGCAGCAACAGGTGAAAGGATGTTTGGTTATGTCAGACACGGGAAAGGACCCGTGATGAAGGAGTGCAACTATGACCCCACAGACAGTGGAGCCGAGCACTGAGCCTTGGTTCGCTCCACCTCGCTACTCCTCCCTAACGACACAAATGCATTGCCTCACCTTAGGTAGTGTTGCTGAGCTCGACTTGTGACAATGTGGCCCCTGAGAGAAACTCGCCCAAGAACTGCTCCTGAGGTCCCCACAGCTGCCTGGTGTCTGCTTGCTGAAAGCACTGGACTGTAGCTGCTGGTTTGTGCCTGGGGTCTGCCTGCCTAGAGAACTGGCCGGCAGCTGCTGAATCGTGTTTGGTGTTTGCTACAGGACTGACTGCCCAAGAAGATCAAAGAACTATCGCTGAACAGGTCCACTTCCCCCACATCCTAATAACTTTTCTCTTCCACTACCTCTGCTGGGTGGTGGGCTAGGGGAGAGGTTGACCCCTTATTAAAAGTAGATTGCAAAAATTTTATGCCTACAGGGTGTGGTGGTGCACACCTGTAAGCCCTGAACTCCGGAGGTAGATGCAGGAGGATTAGTTCAAGGTTGCAAGGTTGTCCTTGGCTACAGGAAGCCCTGTCTTAAAAGAAAAAAAAAAGAAAAGAAAAAAAAAAAGAAGAAGAAGAAGAGCTTGCCCTTGTGGCTGAGAGAGCTGTCCTGTTGAACAGAACTTGGGAACAGCTTTCTAGTCAAAGGAGAAAAATCTTCACAGTGGTTTCTCACAGCTGGAGCCACCAAACTGATCAGGAAGGGAAATTCGTGGGAAAGTTCCTAGAAGTAGAGTCTGAGGCTCAGGAATCTTCCTTGAGCCACTTGGCAGTGCTGCTTAGTAACCCAGGAATGAGAGCGTGGGTGTGCCACGGAAGTTGTCACAATCACTAAATGAGACACACATCTGGAAGCCCACTGAGTAACAGATGGCACAGAGGCACTTAGCACAGTCAGTTACTGTAATTATCACGGTTAAAATGTAGCGGTCAAGGCACTGTGGTACAGGACTGTAATCAAGAGGCAGAGGCAGGAGGATATCTGCAAGTTCCAGGCCTGGACTGCATAGTGAGTTTTAAGCCAGCCAGAAATGGATAACAAGGCTCTGCCAAAATAAGTGACTGAGAAAGAAAGAGCGAAAAAGATAGAGATAAATAAAGAGAGAGAGAGAGAGAAAGAGAGAGAGAGAAAACAGGGGCTAGAAAGATGACTTAGTTGTTAAGAATGACTGCCCTTGCAGAGGACATTGGTTTTGTCTTTAGCATCTACACTGGGTGGCTCAAAGCTCCTGTAACTCCAGCTCTAGGGAATCTGACGCCCTCTTCTGACCCCTGCAGGTACCTACCCTTACCATATGCATACACAGACATATAGACATATACATAATTTTACAAAATTAATAAATATATTAATAAACTAAACAAACACCACATTACCACAAATAAAAAGTAATCAGAACCTGGGGGCACACACCTTAATTCCCAGCACTCAGGAGGCAGAAGTAGGCTGGTCTCTGAGTTTGAGGCCAGCCTAGTCTACAGAACCATTTCCTGAGCAGTCAGAGCTACACAGAGAAACCTTATCTTAAAAATAAATAAATAAAACCTGAAAGTATTGTTTCAGATTTTATTTAGTTATTCTAGAGAAGGTCTTAACTCTAAAGCTCAGGCTAGTTTGGACCTTACTATTTAACCTAGGCTGACCTTGAACTCATAGCAATCCTTCCGCCTCAGGCTCTTGGGATTGCAGGCAGGAAGAATTCAGCTGGTTTTAACCCTTGCATGTAAGGGTCTAATAACAGACATTTTGTCTTCCCTTCAGTTTCTCTTGCAGCTACTCAGTTCTTCCTTACTGGCAAGAAGGCTGTCATATGCACCATAGTGGGTGGGTGTCTTAGTTAGGGTTTTACTGCTATGAACAGATACCATGACCAAGGCAGCTCTTATAAGGATAACATTTGCCGGGCAGTGGTGGTGCATGCCTTTTAATCCCAGCACTTGGGAGGCAGAGACAGGTGGATTTCTGAGTTCAAGGCCAGCCTGGTCTACAGAGTGAGTTCCAGGACAGCCAGGGCTACACAGAGAAACCCTGCCTCAGAAAAACCAAAAAAAAAAAAAAAAAAAAAAAAGGCAACATTTAATTGGGGCTGGCTTACAGGGTCAGAGGGTCAGCTCATTATCATCAAGGCAGGAACATGGCAGCGTCCAGGCAGGCATGGTACAGGAGGAGCTGAGAGTTCTACATCTTCATCTGAAGGCTGCTAGCAGAATACTGACTTCCAGGCAGCTAGGACGAGGGTCTTAGAGGCCATACCCACAGTGACACACCGACTCCAACAGGGCCATAACTTCTAATAGTGCCACTCCTTGGGCGGAGCATGTATGAACAGTATTGGGTGTGGCTATGTTCCACTGAAACCCTGCTCACAAGAACAGCTGGCAGTCTGGCTTTGACTGGCAGGCTGTAGATGTGCTAAAGAGGAGAAAACAAAGCAAGTGAAATGCTTTGCACATATGATGCTGTGCATGTCCCATGCTGTGCACATACGATGCTGTGCACGTACCATACTGTGCACATACGATGCTGTGCACGTCCCATGCTGTGCACATACGATGAATAAAGGACCTGTCCATGTGATTGACAGCACTAGACCTTCTACAACCAAACCCCAAACTTCTGAACTGAGTTCCATGTACCTGAAACACAGACTTTAATCCCAAAACTTTGCTTTCACTAGCTGCTGCCCTCTTAACTGGCCCCACCAGGGGCTATGGCAATGGCTTCTGAACTTGAAGTAAAATGGAAGTTAAAAGACAGGTTGAGGGTTAGGGAGATAGCTTAGATAACAGAGCGCAGGCATGGAGACCTGTGTTTGGTCTCCAGAATCCTCCTGGACCGCCAAGCCTGTAATCACAGGGCTGTGGAGGGGTAGTCAGTAGGCTCCCCAAGACTGGTTGGTCAGCCATTCTAGTCAGCGAGCCCCAGGACAGAGTGAGAGACCTGTCTCAAAATAAGTAGATAGCTCCTGAGGACCGACACCCCAAAGAATCCTTTGCATGCATACATAGACATGTGCACTTGCACACACAGGCACATGTGTGTCCACATACCCATCTCACACACACAAAGGTGCGCTGGGAGTCAGAACCACTTGAGTTTTCGTTTCTCTCTGCACAGGAGGAAATTGCAGCTTTTTAGGATGGAGGGAGCAACCAGCAGCCTGACATCAGTCCTAGGAACAAAAGGCCCAGGGCCAGCTGCCGCCATCAGCAGGCGCTTCCCTTTCCAGTTTCTAATTTCCATGATAAAGAAAGAGTGCGGAGAGGGGCTTAGAAGGGTTTAGAGTGGGAAAAGATGCTGACGGCTCAGGACTCTGTGCCAACCTAAGAGGAAGGACAGTGTCCTCAGAAACCATACAATAGAGTGGGAAGGGCATAGAGCCACCCTGCGGTCCTTGTGGAGGGTCTGGCCTGTCTCTCGATTCTCTGTACTTCTGTGTGCACACCTATGTGGACGCACAGGTCAGCCTCGGGTGTTCCTCAGGAGCTACCCATTTTGTATATTTTTGGGGGGGAAGGGGTTCCACACCCCACATCCCCATTCAGAAGATTGAGGCCGGGTCTTCATGAATGCCAGTCAAGTACTCTACCCTGGAGCCCTACCCTCTGCTAGTTCCCTTGCCATTAGAGACATCTCTCACTAGCCTGGAACTGGTCCATTTGACTAGGCTAGCTGGCCAGACTGTTTCAAATACTCACTGTCTCCACTTCTCCAGCACTGGAATTAGAAGTGCATGCTACGACACCAGTTATGCCCAAGTCCCAGAGACCCCAAAGACCACTGAGGAGCCAGTTCCGATGCGAACACACGAGGGGCTTTTATGATGAGGACACAAGTAAGGTCTCTCAGACTCTCACTGTTGCAGCAGGTCAGAGTGAAAGATCCAAGTTTAGGGGTGCAGGTTTTTATTGTGATTACAGCAAACTTGGTGAATTTCCATATGGGTCAGCAAGTTAATATTTAACAAAACAAAACATAACTGCATTTCTGGCCTAATCTGCAGGAACCAAACACGGAACAGAACCATCTGGCAAACAGGGTGGTCAGGTTCTTTCTTCTCCCAGGATGTCTTAGGTGATCTCTATGTACCTCAGGTCTGCTATCCTAGCCTGGCTGTTGCTGTGGCTCGCCATAGGTGTGATTTTCTTCCTGGAATTAGAATTTAGCCCCTGTTCTTGCACATCATGGAGTTTCTTCAAAAATGGGGTTGGTTGGGCTTTACAGCCTGCTGGTTTTTTAGCAATGGTTCTGGGGATCTGCGGTGAGAAGTTTTTCCCTGAGGGGGTGGGAATGGCATCTACCCCTGTCTTATAATGTCTTGTTGTCAGACCATGGATCCCATCAAAGTTCACCAGGGAGGACTAATACATTCTTTGGGCTTCCTTATAGAGCATGGGTGTGGAGATGTCCCTACTGGAGTTTGGATGGCTGCAAAACAACAACACTGCAAAGTTCTCACCCAGCAAGGTAGGAGAATCTCTTCACAGTCCTGAGAAGGAAGTCCCGGTTAACCTTCCAACCTATGTATTCTAGCTCCTCCCAAGACACTGAGACCCAGGCCATGTGAGATTACAGCAGAAAGCACGCAAATATCCAGGAAGGGTATCTAGGTATTCAGCCCAGGGCCCAGGGCCCCTCTCCTTCTATAGAAATGGCCTACTCCACAGGCCTGACAGCAGTGGATTCTTGCAAGGAGGCACCAGTAATCTCATGAATATGTTGGTCAAATCGCTCAGCTGCCTGAGTTCTACAGGATAGAACTCAGATCCTCATACCTGAGCTGTAAGTGTTTTACAGACCATGCTCTCTCTCCAGCTCTGAAAAGCTCTAGAGCTGGCACGGGCACCATTTCCCATCATGATTAATGTCCAGTGGCAACAAGGCACCAGGGATTCAGTGCTTGAAGGTTTTCAGAAGGGGTCAATCTAATTGCCTCTGGGGGGGGGGCAGGGGGCAATAATGAAGGACAGGGAGATTGGCTCCCTCCCTCTCCTTCCCTTGCAGGCACGAGATGGAAGGGGAGATATAGAGTGCTCGGAGGAAATGGAGATAAATGACTTTAGATTCAACATGATAAAAAGAAAAACGATTCCTTAGACCCAGGAGAGACCAGAGCTGCCTTAGGAAAATGGCTTGAAATCGCAGAACTATGAGCTTGGGGCTGGAATGGCAGGTGGGTAATGTTGGCTGTCTTCCTCGTATATTGGGCTGTGCTAGGATTCTCTGCTTTGGAATTCCCAGAATAAAGGTCTTTTCTCTCTGAGTAAAGTTCAGTCCCCTAAGAAAGCAGTTTTAAAAAATAACCCTGAGTTCCATGTCTAAGAGGACTGGTTCCAAAAAGCTGCCCCTCTGACTTGTATGTGTAAGACTGCGTATGTGAATACAACTAACTATGGGGCCGGTTGTAGACACAGAGGGTGCTGGGAAAGGAAGTCTTTTAGAGAAACGACAGAGGGAAGCTTCAGGACATGAGTTTTTGCCTAAAGAAGGCATCTCTGTGTTGGCCCTGCCTAAAGTCACCCTAAAGTTAACCTAAAGTTAAACAGTCCTGGTAGGGCAAAGTGCCCCCGCCTCAGCCTTGGTTTCAGGTCATACCTCCATGGTTCTGTGCTTCCAGTCACGCTGAAAGGAATTGCAAGGTCATCCGGGTCAGGCAGAGCTGGTGGGTGGGGCGGGGGTTTCAGGACATGGGGTGCAGAGGCTGGTGTGGCCAACAGGAGCCTCCTGATGTACAACCCATGACATCTGTGATACAACCTTCCAAGCATGAAGCTTTCCTGAAATGAAGGGCTCACTAAGGCATTTTTGCAGCTGGTATACCAAAAGCCATCCAAGCCTGTCACCAAGCGAGTCTTGCTGTACCCAAGCGGGTAGCTTAGAGCTAAGAGTTATTGATTGGAGAGTGGGCGTCCCCAGCCTCTCTCTGTGTTTTTCTCTTTCTTTCTCATCCACTCTTTGCTTTAATTCTCTTGATGACTGGGGCAGCTTTTAACCTTTTCCCAGCCTTATTTCTCCATTCAGATCTGAGAGTGGGAGTAGAAAAGATGAGAGAGTGAGGTGGCAGTGGCTGAACAATGACTGTCTCAGGGTCCCACAGCTGTGGGGAGTGTGGCTCCAACGTCACCAAGAGCAAGCTGGGGGAAATCCAAGGCCTCAGACCAGTCCACAGTGCAGTGCAGTGTCCACAGAGGCCACAAGAGGGCATCAGATCCCCTGGAACAGGCGTTCCCAGCGTGGGTCCTGGGAACCAGCCACTGTCCTCAGGAAGAGTGTCCAGTGCTCTTCACCTCTGAGCCATCTCTCCAGCCCAAGGCAAACTACTGTTTAATGAGTCCTACCAGCCTGAGTGTTCCGGTCCTCCCAAACTTTCGAAGGAAATACTGAAATTATTTTATCGCAGGAAAATCAACAACCAGCAGAGGACAAACATGTTGTAACACCAGGGGGCATTTTACCGTCCTTCTGGCTCACTCCACGGCCTGTGCAGCAGGGGATGGGAGAGGGGGCCTAAGACTCCTTGCTTAGCCTGGCTTTGGCAGCAGGTTACTTAACACTAGTGAGTTTCATTTGAGATAGTGGGAGAGTAGAATAGGCCTCGCCTCATTGATTTTCAGGTGGATTAAATGAAATTTAATTTGCAGTGGGTTTCTGAACCCATATGAGGGTTTCCGGAATGTTTAGCTAATATGCTTGGGCTGTATGCAAATTTTATGCAAATGAACCGGTGGCTTCCCTGAATTCTGCGGCCAAGAAAATGGTTCTGATAAGATCTCCCTGGCTTTCAGGTGCATAAGTGAGAGCTAAAGAGTTGCCTCCTGTTATCAGGACACTTGGATGCCTCACAGAACGTTATCAGCATCCCAGTCGTTTGCTTGATTAGCGTAACCCAAGAAGAGACACAGGTGTGCCAACCACATTTTTCAAGTAGTCTTGAGTCACACATCCAAAAGTGGGTCAAAAGTTTGCTTGTTTTAAAATTATTAAGCCCAGAAGTTTTGTGTACCATGTTGTCATAAAGGACAATGGGAGGTGAGTTTTAAGGAGAACTGGAGCCACGTATGTCTGCATGTGCTTGTGAGAGGCTAAAACACAGGGAGGGAGGGAGGGAGGGAGAGAGCGAGCCGAGGACATCCGGGGGCATGAAGGAAAACCTTCGAGCCAGGCTTCATGCCTGCCTGTGCCCTCCGTAATTCCTGGGAACCTAGTTTCTGGATGTCAGCTCCACATATTCACTCTAATTCCAGCCCCGGACTGTGTCTTCTGAATCTGACCAAATTCATTCCCCCCACCCTGCGCCCTTTTCCCTGGGAGCTGGTGTCTGTCCATGGGCTGTGCATTTGTTAATCTGTCCTCACCATGATGACTTCCCTACAAAGAGCTTACCGAATATGGCTTGCAGCTGATCTCCCGGAGCTGCCCCCCCAACAAGCTCTTGGAGATGATAATAAACACGCGTCCATTCCCCAGCTGGGCCTGATTGGTGGCTGTTTCCCACCCAGGAACGGGAGCAACTGGCTGGGTTTTACGAGCGTGTGCCCCGTGTCCTATCAGTGGCACCACAGCGGCCTCTGCTGGCTGCCCCTGGAACTACAGGAAGTCTGATCTGGGTTTCTATTAGCTCATTCATAGCTGTTGAGATTTGCTGTGGACTGAATGTGGTTTGGCATGCTGTGGATACAGCAGTGAGAACAAATGTCCTTGTGTTCATTACGTTTCGGCTTTAGCGTGTGGGGGGCTGAAAACCCGAATACACGTATGTGTCAACACATGATGGATGGTGGGATCTATGGAAAAGGTAAAGTGGAAGTGAGGGATACAGAGGGAAGGAGGGGAGCAATGTGTGTCCATGTCCGTGTGTGTGTGTGTGTGTGTGTGTGCGCGCGCGCGCGCGCGCACGTGCCTGTGTATTCCATCACTCTCTGCTCTATTTCCTTGAGGCATGGTCTTTCCCTGAACCTGGAGCTGAAGCTAACCCAGGCCAGCAAGCCTCAGCAAGCCTGTCTCCACTTCCTTCAGCACTGGGATTTCATATTTAAGTCAGACCAAGCCTAGTCTTCTAAGTAGACGCTAAGGATCCTAATGCAGGTCCTATGATTGCAACAGCAAGCGCTCTTACCACCAAGCCTCTGGACAGCCTGGAGGGTGGTGATTTTACATAAGGTATTGGAGAAGCCTCACATGATATGTGGCTTTAGAGGTGGCAGGTGATCTTGGGGCAGAAGGAACAGCAAAAAGAAGATGTGAGTGTCTGACTTGTTTAGGATGAAGAATGTTAGTGTATCTGGCGTTAACCGAGCCCGTGAAGAGTAGAAGATGCATTCTGAGAGGTGGTAAGCAGGCTGTGCCAGGAAAGTAGGCTCCTGCCATGGTGCCCAGACCTGGAGCATTAGTGTCCCCAGGGGGTTGGATAGAACGCAAATAATTAGGCCCTGTGCAGACCGAGAGAGAGTCAGGCATGCATCAGTGGGGCAGAGCTGAAGTGTGTGAACTGCTAACTAAAGGGGGTTGGGGGTGGCCAATAGGCTTTTATTCGAAGACAAGAAACCAGCTAAAGTTTCTAGGTAGGAGAATGATTCGATTTGACTTTCAGAAGCAGACACACCCATGCCAGGTTTTGATTGGTCTGAGATGTGGTCTGGGCTCTGCAGTTTCTACAGCTCCCCAAGGGGTTCAAATGCATAGGTGGTTCTGTCATGTTGGTTTTGGGGTGGAGAGGTCATGGGGTGATGGGAAGAAGCAGGGAGCTGAGCCAGAAGGTGTGGCTGTCAGACAGAGGACTAAGGTGGCTTGGTGGCAGCAGTGAGAAGACAAAGTGTGTGGATTGGGGCCTAACTTGAGGCTGAAACAGACTTTTGCAGCAGATCTGAGGCTGGGTTGGCCATCTATGGGAGACAGAGTTCTCGATGGCTTCTGTGTTTACCCTAAGATTGCTTTTTCCATTCCAGAAGAGGGGAAGTTATAAGGGCCAGGAGTTTGATTTTAAACACATTGTGCTTGAGATGTTTGTTGGTTTGCTTTGTCTTTTGAGATGGGGATCTCACTGTGTAGCTCAGCTGTTTTGGCACTCGCTATGTAGACCAGGCTAGCTCGAACTCACACATATCTGCCTATATCTGCCTCCCGAGTGCCACCTTGCCCTAAGATGTCTTTATTGAGGCCCAATTGGGGATGCTGACTGGGCTTCACTCAGTGGAGGTGACCGGGTTGGATGTGGAAGCCCTAGGTGACAGCCAGTGTTAAATGACTCAACGCCAGATGAGGTCAGTTAGGAGGGAAGAAAAGAACAAACAAACAAAACCCCCATATTTCTGAGGGAGCTGCTGGGGAGCGCCACTACAGGAAGGAAGTAGTTACCTCAGGGACCCAAGAGAAAACTATTGCAAGGAGGAAGAATGGTCAGAAGTGATCAACAAGATGGAGGAAGTTCTCAGGGTTCAGTGGCATGGAGGGACAGGGGACTACAGTGACCAAAATCTCAGCAGAGGGATGATGCACGGGGTGGAGTGGGAGGAGGGAGACTGGAGACGAACAGGTTATTGGAAAGTTTTGTCTAATAGGAAAAAACCTGAAAGCTTTCCTCATTGCTGGGAAGAGTCTCTACAGTACCAGGGAGTGAGTAGATAGTTTAATAAGAACAAATGTTTATGAAGTGTATTTTTATACTCTCCTCGCTGCACTTAATGCTGCACATGAATGATGTTCCTCCAAACACTTCTTCCTCTCCCCAGTGCTCTGCAAAGCTCTATTGTTGTCTATAATTCACTGACAAAGGAGTCTGAGCTCTGGAGAATGAGTTTTCATCCCCACAGGCACAGCCAGAGAGACGGGAGAGCAGAGGTCACTCTAGAGGCAAGGGTGCCAACAGCAGAGATTCCCCTCACCACCTGTAGAGCCCGTAGCTCCAGTGCCAGTTGCAGGGGATGGGGCGGGGGATGCTCTGTATTCACACTTGAACTTTGATGGTCCCCCAAAAGGAGCACAATAGCAGTCAATAATTGGTTAAAGCAATCACAATCACGGCATGATGTACAGATTCCCCAGACTTTGCACAGCGTCCCGGGTCACTCCTCTCTGCCGTGTTTCCCCGGTACTGTGTGACTGCATACAATCCTGCTTACGGTCTGCATCACCCCCAGAGCTCCCATACAGGACTTCAGGGGGAAGATGCTGATTCCATGGAAAACACCTGAATGCTCAGATGTCCTCCCCCACTTCTGACCACGAGTGACACCCCTCTGTACCAGGCTGCAGGTCTTTCCAGGGTTGTGAACACACTGCTGTGACAGTCTATATCCATAGTAAAAGCATCTGTATTGAAATAGCATCTTTATCCTGGAGACTCAGCAAATGACATTTAGAAACAGGAGGTTTGCTGGTATGACTGGTTTAGAGGAGGCCATGCTGGATGAGGGTGGACCATTCTCCAAGGACTGGTCATTTCCATCTCCTTCCCTCCTTCCCTCCCTTCCTCCCTCTTTTCCTCTCCCCTTCCCTCCTTCCCTCCCTCTTTCCTTTCTCCCTTTTTTAAATGATTTATTTATTTTATGTATATAAGTACACTGTAGTCATCTTCAGACACACCAGAAGAGAGCATCAGATCCCATTATAGATGGTTGTGAGCCACCATGTGGTTGCTGGGAACTGAACTCAGGACCTCTGGAAGAAGTCAGTGCTGAGCCATCTCTCTGGCCATCCTTTCTCCTTTTAATTTGAGATGGAAACTTGTTCCCTATGGAGCCTAGGCTGATCATCCATCCTTCCTCCATTAAGTGCTGGGATCGTTGGTAAGCACCATCATGCCTGGTTCCTTTTTTAAGAGACATTGGAGAACTACGAGGAGAAGTAGACGTGATGATGAAGGCAGAATTTGCAGTGATGCAGCCACAAGTTGGGAAACATAAAGGGCTTGCTGGCAAACGTTGGAAGCTAGAGAGAGCAAGAAGGATCCTTCTCTAGGTCTCCTAGAGACAGCATGGCCTCACCTACATCTAGATCTCATAAGCCAAACTTCACATGTGTGAAAGAGGGCATTGTTAGAGGTTGGTTCTAATGCTTTGATTCAGTCGGGAATCTGCATGTGCAAATGCTAAAGGTCCTCGTCCCCAATTGGTTTTTGATTGATCAATAAAGATGCCAGCAGCCAATGGTTGGGCAAAGGGAGACGGGGCTGGACCCTTAGAGTTGCTCAGGCTAGGACGAAGTGGGGAGGAAGAAAAAAATCCCCACCATGACTCGGGGGAGAGATACAGATGGACGAAGGATCCAGAAGAGATAAAGCCGCTGAGCCAAGTAAGAATTCAGGTGGGTGGCCACTGGCCACTTCCGGATCGGGCCTCGGGTAGCAGAGGAAGGTTTAGGAGTGCTCAGCCTTTGAGGTATCCAAGACATTTTAAAACTAACTGGCGTGTGTGTGTGTGTGTGTGTGTGTGTGTGTGTGTGTTTTCTATTCTCAAATCTAGAAAGCTCCTAGGCAGGTGTGCACTTTCGATCCATCAAGAGCAAAAACTGTGTAGCCCAAACTCACACCACAAGACATTTCTGTTGTATTAAGCCACTAAGTCTGTGGCGATTTTTTTTTTTTTTTTTTGGTTGTAGTTGTTTGTTTTTTCAAGACAAGGTTTCTCTGTGTAGCCCTGGTGGTCCTAGAATTTGTTCTGTAGACCAGGCTGACCTTGAACTCAGAGATGGGCCTGCCTTTGTCTCCTGAGTGCTGGGATTAAAGGTGAGCACCACCATCACTCCTCAAGGAGACTAGCAGAGTACCCCCAAAACATGCCAGTAACCCGAGGAGGGTTTCGTGCTCCTCCAAGCCCAAAATGAGTTAGGGGTTGAGAGCACCATTAAGAACACACCAAGGAGCCGGGTGGTGGTGGCACACACCTGTAATCCCAGCACTCTGGGGGACAGAGGCAGGTGGATTTCTGAGTTCGAGGCCAGCCTGGTCTACAGAGTGAGTTCCAGGACAGCCAGGGCTATACAGAGAAACCCTGTCTTGGAAAAAAAAAAAAAAAAAAAAGAACACACCGAGGAAGCTGGTGTATTTGTGCCCTTCATGCACCAAAGAGAGGCCTTGCTGGGAGGCTCTCCAGGGCTACTCTGATTCGAGCTGGTCTTAAAGACTGGGAGAGTAAAGTCAAGCCTGGGCAAGGACTAATCCGAGGTCACATGATGGAGGAGGTGGTAGAGATAACAGCAGGCTTTGCATTTTGGGTCTCAATCTTCCTGGTGTCCACCAGGGGATCTGTAAATATTTGTTGAGCGAATAACAGTCACAATGCAAGTGGCCAGTCTCTTCCTGAAGCTCCTGGCTTGCAGGCTAAAGGCCAGTGCTGCTCTGTTGAAGTTGGAGCCACTTTCCTTCAGATGCTGGGGATAACAACTCCTGGCTGCAGCAACATTATTCCGTCAAAACTGTGAAGGCTTTTGGAGACACAGCCGGAGGAAATTTCTAATGTTGAAGCTCAGTAGGTTTTTCCCTTGATCGTCAAAAGAGGACTTTATGGACTGGCAAGATGGCTTTAGTGGATAAAGTGCTTGCTGTTACACCTTACAAACCTAGACCAATCCTAGGATACCCTGGGGGAAGGAAAGAACTGACTCCTTCAAGCTATCCTGGCTCCTCCACATGCACACTGTGGCATGTACGCACCCCTGCCCCCAGGTAACACAGGATAAATAATTTAAAAGTTAGGTCGACAGAGTTCTAGGACAGCCAGGGCAACACAGAGAAATCCTATCTGGAAAAACCATACCAGAACCAAAGCAAACAAACACAAATATAAGAAGAACAAGACTTTCCTAATCAGTTGAACAGTTCTATTAAGTACATGATAACACCACCGCACCAGAGCTTGGGAGTCTATCAACCCGTGACTCCAATCACGATACTGCTCCCTAGAACTCTGGTTATACTAACTGTAATCATTGACTTGTAATCACTATAACCCCCTGAAACTCTGATTATACCAACTCACTGATTATAGTTACTGCAGCACACCCTAGAGCTTATAACTGTACTAACTCACTGTAGTTACTTAGGGGACCTCAGGCCTTACCACGAACTCCTAACTGGTTACTATTCTAGGATACAAGTGATAAAACCAATAGACAGCATTTATCAAAACAACTATGGGAGGCCACATATCCCTTGAAAGCATGCTGTTGTGTTATCACCAATTTCCACCCTAAAAAAGTAATGACATGGAAGACACCCAGGACCCTGTCCTAGAATTTCAGTCCAGGTGACAGAAGATATCTATTGCCCCACCCTCACCTCACTGCAGGTTCACTATGTCAAACAAATATGTGAAGTAGAGGTGGAAAAGAGAAAAGCAGAGCAGTGTTGAGTGTTGAGAGGCGGAACTGGAGACATGATGGCTATGACGAGTGAGAGGGCTGAAGTGGGTATGTCATTGCCCAGTAGGGTCAGCAGAATGGTGTACTACAGCTTGGAGCTTATGCAGAGTCAGACACAGTCCTGGAACCTGCCACCTAGCCACTGAATCACACTGGCTTTGGGCGATGATGGAGGCCCCAGATAATGAAAGGTTCTCTTTCTGGATTGGACCTCCTCGAAGGACCACCATGTCTGCAATGCCCCCAGAGGACATGTTGGTGTCTATGGTCCATGCTGCGGCTCTGGGTCTCAATGAAGCCTGAGACCCATGTTGACTTATTTGGTTTGCACTGCTGCCTGATGCCTTGGTGATGTCCTCAGACTTTGCTGCTCAGAAGGTCATGCTGATGTGAGTGAGTGACATGAGGTTGTGTTGAGGCCCATGGTTCCTATAGCTGCTGCAGGCCCTGCGTGGGCCAACCAGGGGCCGTACTGATGTCTACAGCCTGTGTTACTATTGAAGCCCATGTGGATGTCCATGGTCTGGGCTCCTGCATGAAGCCATGTTGACATCTGTGGGCTGTGGAGAGCTGGGCCCACCTGTCTACAGCTACCATATTTTCCTTGGTTGATGGTTTTTGGTGTGGATGCAGAGAAAGACTCATCCTCCCTTGTGGGGCTGGCTACTAGGAAGTTCACCATGCCCCAGTGAGTGTATGGACCACACAAAATAAACTTCTTTCTTTTTGCATATGTGTGTGTGAGGGGTGATAGGGGCAGTCATGGGAACACTGGGAGGTGAACAAGATATGGATATATTATGTGAGATTCCTGAATAATCAATAAAAAATTAATGATGCATTCTGAGGTATTGATTGCCTCTCTACTGTTCAGTAAGGCAGCCACCAGCTGCAGGACTCTCTTTGGAGGCCCTACAGTATCAGTGACATGCTAGTGTTGAACAAACGTACAGTAGAATGTTTATTCAGAGTTTAAAAGGAAGGACTTACTTTACAGATAAAACCCCTCAAATGTCCAAGACATACATTCAGAGAAAGTGTTTTATAAAAGTACTTGTACAAGTGAGAGATAGAAACATCTACCATATACGTCTAGGGAAGCTAGTTAAAGAATACCAGATAGCTGGGGCTGGAGAGATGACTCAGTGATTAAGAGTACTGATTGCTGTTCCAGAGGACCTGGGTTCAATTCCCAGCAACCACATAGCAACTCACACTTGTCTGTAATTTCAGTTCCAAGGAACCCAACACCTTCACAAAGGCATACATGCAGACCAAACACCAATGCACATAAAAAATACATAATTTTAAGGATACCAGATAGCTACTCAACAAAACAAAACAAAACAAAACAAAACAAAACAAAACAACCCTGAGGCAGGTTTATAGGTACAAGTATGAAAAGATCTAAGATCTAGGGTCTGGAGAGAATATACAGGAGGGAATATGGGAAAGAAAGATGGGTAAGATAAAGACAGTTCAGGGGAATATATGTTGAAAGAAGGGACAGGAAATTTCTGGAAGGGTGTGTAAAATATTGTCAGTATGTAGGGCATAAATGGGAAGCAGGAGGCAGGCAGCAAGGAACCAACTGTTTCTTCATTAACCTAAGATCCTACAGAGTTGATAGTTTAAGACAAAATGCTTGCACTATAATTTAAAACCTAGTTATTTAAAAATAAGAAAATAAAGAGTATATGACTTGTTATTAACACCACTGGAGTCCAAGAAGAGACCACAAAGAAACTATGCAAGTTTATTTCCATATGTAGTCTCCAATGGTAAGAAAAGCTTGGCTGTTAGCAGAATTGATATGGATCTATGCTAATTCAGTTTAAGATGTTCAAAATAGACCAGAGATAGCACTGAATGTGTTCAAAGCTGTTAGAGGGAAGCCATCCCAGGGCCCAAATGTTGGACAGATGGAGGTGTAAGACACCTCCCAACATGTTATAACGCTTCCATCTCCTCCTTCTCCTCCTCCTTCCTCCCCTTCCTCCTCAAGAGACATTCATTTCTGAATTCTTTGTCCTGCTAAAGTGGTCTAATATGCATACCATTAGTTATTAAGCTACAGATTACCAAAACACTCTGATCCTCACTGTCCGTTCTCTCTGTGCCAGACATGTGAAACCCTATAACCTGGTGAGGTAGCATTCCCACAAGCAGCCAGTCTGATGTCAGAGAAGTGAGGATACCGGCTCTAGTGCACTGGTGAGTAGGTGGAGGAGCCTTCGTTCCGCTTCCTGCTGCCTAGAGCTGTGCATTGTAGCATTCTAGAGAGGGTGTCACGGATAGGTTGTGACAAGTGACTCTGGTCCTATGCTAAGTGCTCATTGGCCTGCTTCAACAAACCTTCCCTCAGCCTTGCACACACAGCCGGAGTCTCAAGCAGTGATGACAAGGTGCCCACTAAATACAGGGCCTTTCCTGAGAGCTGCACTCCTCACAAATGCGCATGTTTTTTTTAACCCTTTCTAATCTCCTGGCACTGTAAGTTCCAGTCTGTGGACAGTGGGCCCAGGGGGCCACATGGGCGTCCCTTGCAGTCATCTACACAGGGGTGCTGGTGACGGTGCTCGCCTCCAACCTGTTTTGAAGAGCCTCACTGATCATGTCACTTCCCTCTCTGTAACAATCCACTTTTCTGTGAAGGAAGATGCATCATCAGCGTGGGCATTAGTAGGCAGGGGGATGGATCTGCTGTCTGGCTCTGGCCTGCTGGGCAGTGCCATTAACAGTCTGTTTGGTCTGTTCAAATGCATGAAGTCTTTTTCTTTCTCAGCCTTTGCTAGGGTATTCCATAAGTGTGAATCAGCTGAAAGGGCATTTTCTGAAGGGTCCCAGGTGACTCCTCTCCTCTCCTCTCCTCTCCTCTCCTCTCCTCTCCTCTCCTCTCCTCTCCTCTCCTCTCCTCTCCTCTCCTCTCCTCCCCTCCCCTCCCCTCCCCTCCCCTCCCCTCCCCTCCCCTCCTCTCCTTTCCTCTCCTTTCCTTGCCTCTCTTCTTCTCTCCTCTCCTTGCTTCTTCCTTCTTTCCTTCCTTCCTTCCCTTCCACCCTCCCTCCCTTCTTTCCTTCCTTCCTTTTTTTGAAACAGGGTTGCATGTATCTCAAACTATCCTTGAAATTGCTATATAAATAAAGATCACCTTGAATTCAATCTTCCAGCCTTTGTCTCCAAGTACCAGGATTACAAGTCTGTGCCATTACCCCTAGTCCATGTGGTGTCAGGAATTGAACCAAGGGACTTGTACATGCCAATCAGGCTATATCTGGCTCTTCTAGGGGGCTTTTGAGACTCTTGTCACTCATACTTACTTGACCACAGGGAATCTATCTTTCTCTAGAACATTCTAGGGTTCAGAAGAACCACACTGATCTTGTTGATCACTAAGAATACAATCATCTGCTAGACACCCTGGCATGCAATACAAGACTTTGGCTAGGCTTTGGGTGCACACCTTTAATCCCAGCACTGTGGAGGCAGAGGCAGAGGCAGAGATAGATCTCTGTGAGTATTCTGCCAACCTGGTCTATAGAGTGAGTTCCAGAGCAGCCAAGGTGACATATACCCTGTCTCATATAAAATAAAATCCTTTAAAAAAATAAAAAGAAAGAACCCCCTTCTCTATTTTTTCAAATGGTTCTCTGTCCATACATTCCAATATTTTCTCTTAATATTTCCTGAAGTCTTCTGTATTTCTATTTACCTTAATTCCTCTGTACCTCTGTATTCTAGGAATCAAGTAGTCTATTATCTTCCTCCATCAGGTAAAGGGATAAAGCGAGGCAAAGATGCCAAATAATTTCTTTAAGCCCCTACAATCAGTCTTCTCCCATCGGTCACTGTCAATTGACAATTGGTGACAGGCTCTTTCCAACCACTGGGGATAAGAAAAGGAAATGAGATGGGTGAGACTCTGCTTTCATGGAGCTGGTGTGTTCAGGTGAGGAGACCAGGCACTGCTACTCTCAGACTGGGTTGCTAGCTGCCACCCTGTGCACCACATTAGCTGGGCTTGGGCTCCCAGATATTCATTCTTTTTTCTGTCTCTGCCACTGTGTGCACCATGGTGTCCATTTTTGGTTTTCAGCCTCCAATCTTGTCAGAGGAACCCTGGAGTTTATATAGATTTGTGCCACTATGCTCAGCTTTGTGTGGCTTCGGGGGACTTGAACTCAGGTCTTCACGCTTGCCTGATAGGTGTTTTGCCCACTGATCCATCTCTCCAGGCCCCAGAACTGAATTTGTTTTCCTGCTGAGATGGCAGGCTAGGACAGACGACTTCCGAGTTTCCTGGTCAAGCCGATGGCCTTCTTTCCCGTGGCTTGGTTGACCATCCATGTTTAGCTTAAATCTCACCCTGACTTGGCAACACTGTTCTTTTCTGTCACACTTGCTTTTTGTCCTTCAGTTCTTCTGTCTGTATTATCCTGTCCTGAGCCAGTTAGCACTCAGCATGCAAGTCCTTTCAGGTGGCTTGTCATAGGCTCAGATCTCCTGCCATCTGGAGAACAACCATCGGAGCTGGAGGAGTCTGTTAAAGCAGGAACTCATTTTATTGTATCAATCTGTTGTATATATAGGGTTGAGGGAGAAGGCGGGATTTTTGGTGAGGTGATGACTTAGGGGGTGGGGAAGGATGAAGAAGGGTATGGGGTGACTGACAGGGCCAATAAAGTTCTTCAACATCAGTGGTAGCTAGGCAAACGCAGGCTTAAGCAGGTCGTGCTGAGTCACTCCAGTGTGGAGGCAAAGGCTCAGGCTCCCTCACTAGGCCTCAATATCTGGCCAAATAAGGCCCAACACATGACCATAATGGCAGGAAGCACGGGGGCAGGCAGGCAGACAGGGAGGAAAACATGGTGCTGGAGCAGAAGCCGAGAGTTATCTCCAGGCACCAGACAGAAAAACTGGACATGGCATGATTTTTGAAATTTCAAAGCCCACCCCTAGTGGCAACACCTCCTCCAACAAGGCCCCTCCTCCTAATCCTTCCCTAACAGTTCTGCCAGCTAGGGACCAAACATTCAAATACATGAGCCTTTGGGGGCCAGTCTCATTCAAACCACAAGCCCCAAGTGATTCTTTTTACTTTTTGAGGAACTGTTCTTCTAAGGCCAAATATTTCAGGCCTTTTTGATCAAGGTCTTCTCCATTTCCTTCAAGGTGTCCCAGTTTTTAACCCACTGACTCTTTATGTGACTGGTCTGTCTTCTCACAGCTGGAAGAACAGAGGTGCCTCTGGTTTTGCTCATGGTCCTGCAGCCAGTGTGTATGCAAATACCCACTGACAAAAGTGTTAGAATCCATAACAGAGTGCTGCTCAGGTCACATCACCTGCAGGTGCCCCTTCCCTCTGCCTAGTCATATAGGCTCCTTAAGAGCATGGTATGTGACTCTCCAGCTAACAGATCTCCAAGTGCCTGTATTTGGGAAAGTATGTTTTTAGGCTCAGATGTATCAGAGTGAGGGTGACTATTCATGTCCTATACATTCTCTTCACCCCTTTCCCTGCCACCTGTGGGAGGAATCAGAGACCCTGGATGCAGGCTTATGTAGAAATCTTCCTCTTTCCTATGAGAAGGGACCCCAACTCTGCCATGTGGGCCTGATTCCTCTTCAGGGCCCCTGCCATGTTGTCTACCTATATAGCACTGAGCCCTGAAATCGCCTCAGAACCCTTGACATATATTGTCTGTCTGTCTGTCCATTCATAGCATTAATTACCCTTAAGCTTATCACCAACATTCTATCTCAGGGTCCTTGAGTGCTACACTTGAGATGTTTGATTGATGCTGGCACCAATCATAAGCCAAAGCATGTATAGCCCTAGGTGTTCCAGGTGTCAGTGTAGAGGAGCCTCAGGAATGGACTGCTTGAGGTTTTCAAAAAAGCAACAGATTTTACACAGAAACCAAGCTTGCAGGGAGTTAGTTGCAGGGAGATACTTCCCTTCTCTTAGGGACGAGCTGTTTCCCAGAGGGTGGCGTTTTTCTTGGAAGGAGACCCTTAAGGGCTGATTCATTGGTACTCAGGACATTCGAGTGTTCCTTCTTGAACAGCTGAGTGGGAGGCAAAGCAGTGTGCCCAACTGTCAGAAATAATTAGCAGGCAGTAGCACCATGGGTCCCCCAGCATATGGGGTGACATATGTGTATTTACATATATACATTGCCTAATCGATAGTCCCAGTGAAAACATAAAAACTCAAGAATATGGCTGTGATTTAAAGGGCTTTGAAGTAGTTTTATTCCTTAAAGAAAAGTGGGTGTAAGTTGCAGACTTTAGAAAAACCAAAGCTAACAATCATGTTGAATATTAAATCCTCCTCTAGAAATACATAAGCCTCCTTTTCCAGATCAGCTGTGTTTAGCACCTCCTCTGGAACCAGCCTGGAGAGCTTGAGAATTTACTTCCATTTGTGGCTTTTGCTTGCCTATCTCCTCATGAGCCCACAGGCCTATGGTGAGGTATATATCTGCAAAGTTGTCTCCAGAGAGGATTAACTGGTCAGGTGGGGTCAGACTCACCCTGGATGTGGATGGCATCATATCATGGGCTGGGGCCTGGGATGGAATAAAGGAGGAAAAAGGAGAAAGCTAGCTTGGCACCACCAATCATATCTCTTACTCCGTGATCTGCTCAAGTGAACGAGCCCTTGCCTCCATGGCTACTCCCACCATGGACTGTCCCCTCACACCAAGAACCCAAGCAACCCTCCCTCCCTTAGGTTGCTTTTGCCAGATATTTGGTCACATCAACAAGATAGGTAACACACCCTACCCTAGTTATAGCAGCACGTGGGTACAGCTTCGGGAAATCTATTGCTTTCTTGATAAAAAAGAACAGACTCAGCTTTGCCCTCTGACTGTCTGCCCTTCTCTCTACCCTGAATTCAGATTTCATGCTAGAGGCAGGAGGGTTGTCCTGTTGGCCAGTGATGTTGGCACACTGCTATAAATCGCTGCCACTCACCCACCACCCCTTCGATCACCACAGACTTCCTATTGACAGACTTGGGCAACCTGTCACCCAGGGTCAGATGGGATCAAATACCAGGGTGTTAGAGATCTCGAGAATAGCCTCTAAGTAATAATAGATACTTTGGAGGGCAAATATGTCAACTTGCTGGCCTTTGGCCCAGACAATTCTAGATGTGTCTCTGGGAAGATGAACACCGAGTGCCCATAGGAGTAACCCTCTCCAAAGCATTCCTGTGTCGGCTTCCTTCTTCAGGTCTCACTTACCTGCATTTCTATGATCATCTCCCAAAGAAACTAATTTCACAAAAATTGTCTCAGGAGCTCCTTCTAGAATCCAACTGTGATACCTCGTGACTATGAGAATGAAAGCTACATGCAAGAATGGAGAAGAGTCTAGAAGCCTAGTCCTCAGTTGCTGGCCTGAGTCCTTGCATCAGCCTTGAATTGCTTGTGCTGGAATTGAGAAACAGTTTGCTTTTGGTAGGCCACCATCCCCAGGCTGCCTCAGCACATAGCCAGATACAAGTCTGAGAAGTGAGGAACTCATGGCTGACACGTGTATCATTTGGACGTGGCTAACAGTGCTGATGCAGCCCTGCACTACATACCGTGTTAGGCAACTCATGTCTCCTTATGCTGCTCCAGCTAATCCTAGTGTGGATTCTGTAATGTTAAGCATCATGAACTCATCATCAAGCCTGGCCAGCAAATGCGGATGAGTGTGGTAGAATTCCATGCTTAACTTAAATTTGCTCTTTATAGTTAATTAATGTCAACTTCCACACACCCATCCTTGACTACAAAGTCAATGGTGGCATTAGGATCATGTACCTTGCCAGTGAAAGTTGGCTGGCTCTTCACTCCAGAACCCGTGGCACTTAAGTAATGGGCTGTACGTTCTGTCCTTGCCTTTCTTTTTCTTCTTTTTCTGCTGGGGTCTGTTACCAGAATGACCACCACACTTCTCCTGGAGCCAATGCTCCCAGCTGCTGAAGCTCATGGACATGGCACACTGGAAACATGCCAGGCCTGACTCTTGGGTGGCCCATGGTACCACGCAGATTAGAATATTGTATTGAAACAATCACACTGCATTCACATGCATTCTTGTTTATAATCATCAGGATCAAACTTCTGGGGCTGGAGAGATGGCTAAGGTGCTAAGAGTACTTGCTGCTTTTGTAGAGGACCTGGATTTGGTTCCCAGCCATCTACATGGTGCTTACAACCATTCATAGCTCCAGTTCCAAAGTATCAACACTCTCTTCTGACCTCTTTGGGCACCATGCATGCACTTGGAGCACAGACATACATGTAGGCAAACACTCATACAAAATCAATCTGAGAAAAGATCAAACCATCGTATAAGAGAAGTTCATTCTGTGGATTCAAGTATATACTCCATTTAATATACATCATTCAACTCTGACTTTTTAAATGCAAGTTTTATTAAAATAATTGAGATACAAGTACTATCAAACACTCATTCCCTTTTGTGTGACAGGTCCATAAGCACCCAGAGGTTTTCACAAGGCTGAGTGTTGTCACATTCCTGCCTAGGTGAGAAGACTGTGGCTCTGGAACGAGGACACATTAGAGTTACAATGGCTGGTGTGGGGATGAGGCCAGCACTGTGCTGAGCGAGGCTCTAGACAGCATGCATGCAGCCTCCTGGGTCAGTCAAGGATCCAGCTTAGTCTGCTGTAGGACGAAACTACGTGTAGGGTATGGAAATCATTGGCCCACGGGCTCCTGAGGTTGGGGAACTGAAGAGGAAGTGGCATGCAGATGGGGATCTGACCTTTAGCATGTAGTAAGGAGGTAAAGTAGGAGTGGGGGCTTTCTCACAATTGTCCCAGAGCCAGCAGTTCTTACCATGTTTGTATCAATGTGTAGTGGACAGGAAATAGACAAGCTCACTGGACTTGACTCAAGAAATAAGCCTAAAAGGCAGGCGTAGTGACACATACTTCTTGTAACCTTAGCAGTTTGTGAGGCAGAAGCAAGAGGATTGCTCCAAGTTCAAGGCTAGCCTAGGCTACATACTAAGACAAAGGCAGACAAAGGCCGGCATGGCAGTGCGTGCACGAGTCTAGTATCTAGGAGACTGAGACTAGAGGATAACATGTTTGAAGCCAGGTTGGACAGTATGATAAGACCTGCTTTTTAAAAAATATTTAAGCCATATTAAGACATGGGTTTGAGGACTGGGGTTACCAAACTGTTATAAACACAACAGGGCATGAACTCAAAAGTTCATGTGTGCCGGGCGGTGGTGGCAGATGCCTGTAATCCCAGCACTCTGGGAGGCAGAGACAGGAGGATTTCTGAGTTCGAGGCCAGCCTGGTCTACAGAGTGAGTTCCAGGACAGCCAGGGCTATACAGAGAAACCCTGTCTCAAAAAAAAACCAAATCCAAAAGACCAAAAAAAAAAAAAAAAAAAAAAGTTCATGTGTGTAAGGAGTAGAAGATGCTGAAATGGTTTGGTAGATTCATTTTATGAAGCCACTATTTAATTGTCTAAGGACACCGAAGTTCATTAAATGATGATATGGAATTCACAATATGGCAACAGACCTATTTTAGACACATTTTGCTGCCCTAAGGCATTTAAAACAAAATAAAACAAAACTTATAAAATTCAGCCAGACAGAAAGATAATGACACCAGCTGGTAACAGACTTTCAGACTGTGGTTTTAAGTTCCTAAGGTAAAAAAGATTTATAAACAGATCAGACTGTTAAATCTATTCAGTTTGATTAGACACAGAAAATATTAACAATTGTCCTCTTCACTTTGAAAAGTAGCTTTTACAAGTCTGCCACCCCTCCTGAGTTTGACCCTACCCTATTTTAACAGAACTTGGAAGGCTCAAAGCAGGGCAGTTGCATTGGCCACTGGTTAAAATACCACTGGATTAAATCCAGGCTTAGCGCATGCAGGAAAACTGACCCCACCCTCAAATACATGCCCATTGGTTAGCTTTTGAGGCAGGATCTTGTTAGATAGCTCAGGCTGGCTTAACATTTGCAATCCTTCTGCCCCTGCCTCCCAGGTGCTGGGATTACAGCTGTGTTCTACCACATCAAGTGTCTGTTTTGTGTTTTTGTGATGACTGACCCTGGCTACGGCAGAGTGGCCTGTATGAATTCTGTAAGCTTAATTAACTGTTTCAGCATTTTCCATTTTTGCAAAGTATCATACTCTGGTCATTAAATATGTCTACCTTAAAGTTCAAGACATTAATGTCCCTTCTAGGAACATGTGGGGGTAAAACCAGTATTTAAGGCAACAGACTTCATTGTAGGAAGTGACCCCAACCTTGCTTTATCAGGCAAGGCATTGCAGATCCGAGGGAAATTCAGGAAACTGACCCCACAGAAGAGATTTTTAAAAATTTACTATGTCCAGAGAACAGTAGGAAGGGAACCATGTTCTGTAGCTTAGGGTAATGAGTAAGAGCCCTTATTCTACAGCCAAATGTGTGAAAACAGCTTTCCTTAAAGAAGCTCACATCTCTGAGCCAAGGCAAGGTTTTTGAATGACTGGTGGCTTTTGTTTGGCTCTGGAGGTTTCCATGGAAACAGCTTGAGAGAGAAAAGGCAGCATTATCATATTATCCATATGCCACTTGATAAACTGCACACTGATTCGTTCACATTGTCCAGCGCGGAGGTGTCTATCTGCTGAGCCTGACAAAGGCAGGCACTGAGCTCACTGGTTACACTGTGAATTTCCTGCTCTCCTGTTTGTTTGACTCTTTAAATTCAATTCCGATGAACACCTCCTCTGGCCATTTCCCTCAGGACCTCCTAGTTCAAGCAAATTTCCTACAACCAGAAGCCAAATGAAGTGAAGCGTTGCAATGAGCTCCGTGGCCTCGATGGTAAAAATCTATGGCATGAGCTTCCTGCAGCTGAGGAAATGATTGTGAAGACTATTTACAATCTGTCATGTCACTCTCAGCCAGCAGGAAGGGCCAGTCTCAGTGCTCACTGTACCCGGATGAGGCGGGCAGCACCGCCACTTGTCATTCCCCCCCTTAAGTCTGGATTGTGTGTTTTAATATAATAATGCACTGAGCACAATGATCTCATCTGATTTCAAGTAGCTGCTTCGAGAAAGGCTACAAAAGAGCCCTCACTCAAATGAATAAATCCGAAGAACCAAAATACCACCACCACCAAGTCTCAACAAGACAAGAAGAGGCATATGACCTTTAGCACCAGGTTGAAGACCACAGGGGGTGGGAGTGCTGCTGGGCACTGAAGCGGATTCTGCAGCTCTAGACCTACACAGAACCCACCTGGGAATTTAGTACGTTTAAAAAGAGAAAGCCTGAGACATTATTAAAAAGTATCAAAATTGATGATTCTCCAGAGAGGTGACCTAACATAGTTCTTGTTCACAAAACACCAAAAACATTTTCCCTTGGGGACATCAAGGCCAGCCTCGATGGACTAAAGGTATTGGTAAGCTAAAAAGACAGGATGTACTCCCAAGTAGAATACATTTCTCACGAAGAGAGTGGTTTTTTCTTCTTCTCTCTCTCTCTCTCTCTTTTTTTTTTTTTTGTTATTTGTTTTTGAGACAGTGTTTCTCTGTGTAGCCCTGGCTATCCTGGATTTGTTCCATAGACCAGGCTGGCCTGGAACTCAGGGATCTGCCTTATCTCTGGCTCCAGAGTGCTGGAGTTAAAGGTGTGTGCTACCACCCCCAGTGAGAGTGATTTTCTAGTTGAAACTTACTTTCTAGATCTGTGTGACACAGTGGTGCCTCACTGTGATCTGCACCAGCACATGTTCACTCCCCAGGGCAGAGAATCTCCATGTCTGGGATCGGTGTAGACAGCTAGAGTGCAGAATAAAGTCTTAAAGGATGGACCAAAGGTCTAGTGAAAGACTCACTTAGAGGTGCAATAGGTAAGAAGTTTTGGTTGAAGTCTCAACTCAATGAGAACAAATCACTGATTCTGTTGATGGAGAAACTCAGACTTCAATGTGTCTGTCACACATGAGCCAAAGAAAAACTGTGACCAGAAGTCTTACTCAAGCCCGGATACCTTTCACACACACATCATTCCAGCAATCTTAAGGAAAATGACCAAACATCAGAAAAATGCTGCCTTTTCACAATGCCTTTGGCAATTCACGCTGTGGTGTGCTTAAGGTTAAAGGGAGACCTTGGCCACTTTGTCATGTGCTCACTCTTTGTGGTGACTGCTGCCCTCGGCAGATGCAGGCTCACTGGGTGGGCTGAAATGACTACTGTCTTGAGAATCTGTCCCAATGCTTTTGGTCTCTGACTGAAGGTGGACAGACACCTGTACTGCTATCTCCTGTCCATGCTCACTTAGAGAGCCATCATCTGAATCTCCACCAGGCGAGTTACTTCGGCCTAGCTCTGGGTTAATCACATAGATGCTACTTTGAGCATCCAAAGCAGGTCTCTCTTTAATTCTCTCTCCCATGTCATCAGGGTCATCCACTCGAACAGCCTCAAACATTTCCTCAACAAAGGCCCGGCAGTTCAGAATAAGGGGTGGGAGTGGGACACTTCTGGCCAGTTCCTCAATATAGCGGGCAAACTCCATGGTCTTAAACTGTGTGACCTTGGCAAGCTCGAGGGTTTTGGCCGAGGTGATGATAGGGATACGCTTTGCAATCTCAAAGGCCTTCTGGAGTTTCTCAGCCCCCTCAGTCCTGAAGAACTCATTGATGGCCTTCTCAGTCTTGCGGAGATGGGTGCTCATCAGGCACAGCCGAGTGACATTCAGGATGAGTGTGATTGTGAAGGCGATCAGGCAGACAACCATATAGTAGACACTCATGTCTCCAGAGGTGAAGATCACACGGAGGGTGACTGAGTAGGAGGCCCGAGTTGGAGAAGTGATGACACATGTATAGAGCCCACGGTCGTCAAAGGCTACACTGGTGATATTTAGGAAGTTATCAGAAACCAACCATTTTCCACCTAATAAATCCAACAGAAATGAAAAAAAATTACAGAAAATACCTTATTTGCCTTTTCATAAAATTACTATAGCTTGTCTGTTAGGTCCTACTGTTTAAATCATGTTAAAAAAGAGGAAGAAGGCAAGAAGGCAGGCAGGCAGGCAGGCTGTGACGTCTGACTAGGATTCTATCAGCATAAAACAAGCAATGAACCTTGATCTTCTGACTGTTCTAAGGCCAACGTTTCTTTCTCACTGCCAGACAGGGAGACAGGTACATTCACACAGACCCAGAAGACCAATCTTTCAAAGACACCGTCATCCATGTGGGTCTATGCCATGCTGCTAACTACACATTTTTATACATGAAAAGAACATGTCTCAGAAGTATAAAGACATGTTTATTTGTGGAGTGATGGGTTATACACTTTTGTTGAAATGTTGCTTACTTTTTATCATGAATTCATATTGACAAGGTACAAAAGTGATTTTTTAAAAATGCATCTAGGATGGGGCCAGAGAGAGTTCAGTGGGTAAGGTGCTCCTCCCCACGCCCAGTGACCTGTAGCTACTGAGCCGAGCAGAACATGCTTTCATTGCTCTCTGCTTCTTGATTACAGATGTAACATGACCAAACTGTTGTGAGCTACTGCCATTGGCTTCCCTGCAATGACAGACTGTAGCCTGGAACTGTGAGTAACAACCCTTTCTTCCTAAGCTCCTTCTGTCAGGGTATTTTATTACAGAAACTGGGAAAGAGACTAAGATCTTTTTGTGTGTGGTGTTGGATGTCTAACCCTTATTTTCCAGGAGAGGACTGATCACTGAGACACACTCCACAGTTAGTGTATGGGTATGAGAAGGGAAAAGCACTTGTCTCTTCCGCTTTACCTTAAACTGAAGAACGAATGTCCCCTCTATGTTTTAAGAGGTAATACTGTGTATCTTGATAACAGTGTTTCCAAAAAGTTTGGCTTTTCTTTGATGCCTATCCTTTTTAAAAACAAAATAATTATATTTATTTTGTTATTTTTGATCTGTATAATGCTTTAGAACCTAACCCCTACCCACTACCCCATGCTGGGGATCAAACTCAGGGCCTTGTGCATTCTAGAAAAGTGCTCAACCACTGCTGCATTCCTAACCCCTTTGGAGCTGGTCTCCTTGACATCTTGTCTTGGAGAATTCTTGCTCAGTATGTCATAACCCCCAAGAGCAGGGCTGATTCACCTGCTGATCACACCTTACAGGATTACCTCTGCTGTGTAGCTGCTGTCCTTTTGAGTTGTACCAGTGGACTTCTCCATAGTGATCCACCGTAAGAAGACACTCCAGTGAAACATTTGTTCCCTCTTTGACTATAATGACATCATCACCTGAGTAGGAACCTGCTGAGAGTTCAAAGCTCGGGAGAAATGATGCATTGTAAGAACTCTGATTTGCTCCCAGTGGAGCCACATCTTCCAAAACCTGAGCAGCTGGCACAAGAGTGACCACCAGTAAGACGGTCAGGCAGTGATGCAGCTTCATGGGAAAATCAAAGGCAGTCCTGTTTAAGACTTGGAAAACTCAAACGTGGCTATGCTGAACAGGTTCGCAGTGAATGACTTGTTGCTGGTAGAGGTTTTCCAAAGAAGTGGTCCAAGGTGTTCTGAGGCCTTCAAAATTAAATGTGGAGGTCAGCCTAAAAGAAAGCCACATAGTATTTACCCAACTGAGACTCATCATGGGATAAAACTGCGTGCCCCAGAAATGAATAGAAATAAAACCAATTAAACAATGCTGAGGTAGGCATCACTGGTCTTAGATTGTAGGCAAACCTTGCTGCCAGCACCCCCACTGTGGCAAGCAGCTTTTTCTGAGCTTCCACTTTCTCATCTACCCACTGAGGAGAAGAACGAGAGACTCTAAGGATGCTTCTGGTTCTAAATGCAAGTGATTCCGTTTCACTTAGAAAATTCTATACAACAGGGAGTCAATGAACTGTAATATAGTTTAATAATCTTTTATTTCAACCTGCACCACTACCATATGTTAGACTAGTATGTAAAGCAACTGATATGTCTTACTCATTATCACAGAGATCATAATCTGTATAATTCAACTACGTATGTAGATCAAACAAACAATTCAGGGACATCTAAGGTAAGATCTGGTCTTGTTAGGAAAAAAATATACTATGTGACTTACTTAGAGAGATACTGACTTCTGAGGCTATACAATCTCCCTCCCAGAATGCTATACAACAAAACAAAACAAAACAAAACAAAACAAAACAAAACAAAACAAAACAAAAACCTGCAAAACCCATAGCATCTTCTTTACAATTAATAGACAAAGGAGTATATTTAATAGTATGTACAGAAATCTATTTCTAGATTGACGTCTAACAAAATTGATATTTAAGTGTGCATTTGAAAGCTGGACAGATGGCTTAGTGGCTAAGAGCATTGACTGCTCTTCCAGAGGTCCTGAGTTCAATTCCAGCAACCACATGGTGGCTCACAACCAACTGTAATGGGATCTGATGCCCTCTTCTGGTGTCTGAAGACAGCAGAAGTGTACTCATCATATACATAAAATGAAATCTTAAAAAAAGTGTGTATTTGGTAGGAGCACAAATACACAATTACAAGGAATAACTATTAGACAGATTTGGAAGAATAAAAAGCAAAATAAAAGTAGTCTGAGTTCAGGTGTTTAGGATTTTCTTCTTGCTAATTTGGCTCCCCACTTCAAACCATCAACTCACAAGGAGAATGTCAATTTCTATAAATATGTGGCGAAACGCTCTGCTTTATTTCTTCTCAAAGTCCAAGGTAATTAGCTTTGAGGATGACATTTATGTTCACAGGAAGGCTGCTTCATCATAGAACATAAAAACCAATGGGTTACTGCATTTTGTCATTAAACCTTCAAAGTCTGAATTACAAGTTTTAAAATATTTAATTTTCATTAAGCTCTTAAAGGATTGGATGAATAATGACAATAAAAGTGACAATCATAAAAATTTATGGATTGACTATTTAGAACAAAACAAAAACTTCAGACTTTTGCTCTACAGAATATATTAAACATGTGCTTACTTCCATTTCCTCATAAAAAACCCACTAAGATGACACTGAAGGAAACAGCCTTGGGCATTTAATAAACAATTTAGCTTTCTTTATAAACCTCACAGTGATTGTTAGGATTATGCCAGAAGTTAATGGGAACCGACAGGCACCAACAACGAAGCACTGACGAGGACCAGAAGCCAGGCTCTGTGCTAGTATAAGCTTCAAGTTCTTGGTCACAAGATGAGCACTATCTGACAGACTGGGTTTTGTCCTCCTAGACGAGCAGTTCTCACGGTGAACAGGCACGCTTTCCCTGGGCCTTTGACGGGGAGTCCCCCAGGTTCATCTGAATCACATTGTGGAACGTCATTCACTCCCATTGCCGTGTTCTTTACTGTCCGCTATGGCGGAACCTTTAAATCCACTCACTTTCTTTTTGTATATTTATTTTAAAAGAGACCCGTACACCACTCTGTGGATAAAATCACCTGGATGGCCAAGTATAAAAATGACTCACTGCAGTTACTGCTACCTGCTTTAAGCTCAGAACTGTAAGCTATATCCCCATTATCTTTGTAGCCTTGTGGAGAGAGAGAGAGAGAGAGAGAGAGAGAGAGAGAGAGAGAGAGAGAGAGAGAGAGAGAGAAGAGAAGAGAAGAGAAGAGAAGAGAAGAGAAGAGAAGAGAAGAGAAGAGAAGAGAAGAGAAGAGAAGAGAAGAGACGAGACGAGAGAGAACTGCTGACTCAGCAGTCCTTGTGCGACCAGTCACTGACCAGTGTTGTGTGTCAGAGGAAGGTCTGTTCCCATGCTGTGTTTTTCTCTCAATGCCTTGATCCTACAGCCCATTTCACAAGTGGGCCATATCTCTTTAACTACTCTATTCTTGACCTCTTCAATTCTTGTCATTAGACAAGTATCTCTCTTACTTATCCCAGTCATTACAATCCCGAGTCCATCTCTGACCCGAGTCCATCCTGAGTCCATTTCATGTCAGAACCAAGAATCCAAACCAGTCTCCTCCTCCTGAATCAGGATCCATCATTCTCTGCCCTCTGAGTCTGGTTGTGAGATAAACTCACAACTGTGCCTCTTTCCTGTACTCTTGACCAGTGACCCCTACTTGAGCAGTTCCATTCTTGATCTGCTTATCCCCGGGATCTATTGAACTGTTTATTTTCTTGGGGAGGCTTTCTACAGTGTGCCCTGCTCCACATTTTGAGTCTTCCTGCATTTCTGCCTTGGGTAGCATCAGTGTATATCCTTTGACAGGTTGGCACCTTGAATGTGTTCACTAGAAACCTGGATAGATGAGAATGTGGCTCTTTACACTGAATCTCTGCTGGTAAAGGTAGAGAAGGAGGTGCCAGGATAGGAGGTAAAGCAGAATTGGTACAGACTAGAGCTGTGGCGAGCTACTTGATTTGGCTTTTGTTTTCTCTACAAACATGGTGGGTGTCCATCTCAGAGCCTGAAGCAGAGCAGGTGGCAGAACTTCTGGAGTAACACTGTTAAGTGTTTTTATTCTCAAGTGTACAAGCATTTTTCAAACAGACTTGCAACCTACTCATTACCAGGTATTAAAGGGAAAAGGTTGAAGCAGGGGGGGGGGGAATATCACCAAAATTCAGGAATTCAAACTCATCTAAATATTATCATTGTCTAGAGAGCTTTTAAAAATACAGATCTAGGGGCTGGAGAGATGGCTCAGCAGTTAAGTGCACTGACTGCTCTTCCAGAGAGATTCTAAGTTCAGTTCCCAGCAACCACATGGTGGCTCACAACCATCTGTAATGGGATCCAATGCCCTTTTCTGGTGTGTCTGAAGACAGCTACAGTATACTCACATATATAAGATAAATAAATCTTAAAAAAATTAACAGATCTGATGTGGGTTTAGATTAGCATCCTGGTCCCCGTCCCCGAGACCCAGCAGGTGACTATGGCCAGCAAAGGACAGCACGTGTTTGGTCACAGGTCACACCCCTTGGGCCCCTGGCTCCTGTCAGCAGCAACAGCCTCCCACATGCAAATAAGGTTTCCCCAAGCTCTCAGAGTAAGCCAATAAGAAGTACCTACTGTCAGACCCTGACCCACCCCAAAACTGTATATAAGAATCCTATCCAGAAGGATTAGAGGTGTTTGAGAACTACTCTGCTGTCCGAGAGCTTCTGTCATAAGAGCTGTAACACTTGGGAAGAGGTCTGCTCTCCTGAGACTCCCCAACACTCCTCACTGGTTAGTGGGCCTCTCATGGGCCCAGCCTGACCTGACGCAGTGCAGGAGTAAGTAACGAGATGGCACAGTGGAGACAGAGGTGGACTTCCCCTCCCTGTTTGAATTCTCTCCCCCTTTGCTGGAACTCTCTTTACCCGGCTGTGCCAGAGATCTCTGTGGAAAGCCTCAGCGGTACACAGGCCCACATCCTGGGTAATTCTGCGGCAAAGGTCCCTGGGCTGACATTTGGTAGCACCAACATAGTTCCTTTTCTCTCTGACAGCCCTGCTAATGGTGTTCTAGACTGCTGGAACACTTCCTCCCACAGAGCTGACCTGTCATATTCCATTTTGGCCCTGGTTTCCTCTGCACTGGTACAACTGAATGCCTGCAATCTGATAAAGCCAGGGTGGCAAAGGACCAGAATGCAGACTTGATTGAGCCTGTTTCCTGGATGGACATTCAAGCCTGGATTCTAACTAGCCCTGTGGTTTTTACAAAGGACTTAAAGTTTGTGCCTCGTCCCCCTCATCTTTAAAGTAGGAAAACCAACAGTACCCATTCTTACCAGAGAGTGGCACCTAGAGATAATCCACGTAAAACACAGTCTTGCAACAGCGCTCACTAAATGCACTCTAGTTATTATTGCTGATGGTCTTTAGATGCTGTACTTACACGTACACCATTTGACAGTTACACCATCAAGTACTTTACTCAGAATACCATAAACTATGTAATATTCTGGGGTGGGGAGGCACCATTGCAATTTCAATTTTTAATTCAAAACATCACTTTTCTTAGTCTCACCAGGAATCACTATTTTTCAATAACAATCAAAATGTCCTATCACTTGTGCCCTGTAGCTGTGGCAGACATAATATAATCCACCTGTGCCTTTTAAAGCTCTGCCTCTGTCTGCTTTGGTCAATCTCCCAGTTAAGAAAATTAACTGAAACCTTTGTTCCTGGGATTTAGAACAGAGATATTTGTAGCTTAGGGCCACTTAAGAAGAGTGAGCATCCAGGGCGTTGAGACCGTGTGGTGCAGCCAGCCTACAACAGAAAGCTGAGAGACAGGACAAGAGGGATGGAGAGAGGGGGGAGCCATGAGAAGACGGAAGAGGAGGTGGAGGAGAGGCCCGTCCATGCTGCTTGGCTCTTACAGAACTCAAGTTTCTGGTACCAATGACTTTTTCCTTAAAGAAATAAACTTCTTTACTTATTTCTTTGTTAGTTTGTTTTTTTTTTTCAAGACAGGTATAGTTCTGGATGTCCTGGAACTCACTCTGTAGACCAGACTGGCCTTGAACTCGGATATCTACCTGCCTCTGCCTCTGTTTTCCGAGTGCTGGGATTAAAGGCATAGGCCACCACTGTCTGGCTCTTTATTTATTTTGTTTTATTCACAATTAAAACCACAAACCATTAAAGCTTATCTTGCAAACAGGGAAGCAAATGGTGAAAATGGTTAGGTAGGAGAAAGAAGATTAATAAGCCTTGTAAGACTAAGATAACGATAGATGTAGTCACTTGGTGACTTGTTATCATGCATTTCCAACTATTCCCTTTATACTTTGGCAGTGGTTCTTAACCTGCAGGTCAAATGTTCCTTTCACAAGAGTTGCATATCAGATATCCTGCATATCCAACTATTTATATTATAGTTTATAACAGTAGCAAAATTACAGTTATGAAGTAGCAACAAAAATAGTTTTATGGTTGAGGGGGTGGGGTGGGGGTGGGATGTGGGGTGTGGGTCACCACAACTGGAAGAACTGTATTAAAGGATCCAACCTGTATTAGGAAGGTTCAGAAGTACTGCACTATGGGATGTTTTCAGCAAAGTTCCCTATGATCCACATCTACAGTCTTTGTTCTATATTAACACAGCCACTTATGTGGGCTAGGGGTTCACAAACACCTTCATAACAAGGTCTAGAGAAACACCAATGCCACCCTGAAGCTGATCCTATGTCAAAGAGAGCACAGCAGCCTGACCTGACTTCACAGCAGGAGAAAATCAGATCTGACAATAGCCTTGAGTGTCCACTCGGCACCAGCCACTTTAGATCCATCACAGGCATATGAACACAAAGGCCTTCTGGCATCAGCCATGAAGAATCAGAACCCACTTGCAGGTAAGAGGTGTTGAGCAGCTGGAGACAACAGTGGCAAACGTCCAAGGCAGGAGAGAGAGGGTTCGGAGCCCTGTGGCTTATTCCTCATATGAAATCTTAAGGTAGCGTTAGTGGTCTCTGCTACCTGCAACCTAGACCTCTCATGACTATTCCCTTTCCCAACTCAAACTCCGACTTTACATCATCAGTTAACCCTGGAACCCATCACACGGAAGCAGAAGGAGTTCGTGCAGCTGCTGCTGCACAGGTCAGTGAGACCGTCCCCCATACTCAGGAATTTACTAACTAGTGTAGAAGCTGGGGACAAAACAGCTAAGCACATACACACAAGATGGCAGGAGCAGTGCTGGAGGGAGGTGCAGCTGTGGGCGCAAGAAACAGGGATTCATGAATGTTAGGGGTGTGACCCACTTTTGAATTTGGCACTTCCAATACCATGCCTGTTATTGTCAGCGAAGAAGCTGACATGTTAGGATCATGAATAAGCAGGAAAGTAGATGATTTCAACCCATAAAGTCATTCTGAATATTGCCTATTATTTTAAAAGTCAGGAAGAGAAGAGCCTTTGCTGTCACCCCTCACAGATTGCTTGGCTACTGTTCCTGCCAACTTTGAGTGAAGAAATATTTTCCTTCGGCTCCAATTCTCAACAGAAGCAAATAAGGAAGCAATATGGCTGACTTCCGTTCCTGTGGCACAGTGTTTAGTTGGCTGTGGAAACTGCCGTTTGCAGAACTCATTCTGGGAAAAGTCAAGGGGAGAACACTGGCACCCAGATGGCAATGTTTTTCACTCCAATTACAGCAGGACACTAATGTCTTATTCCCATAATTAACTGCTCCTTGTTGTATTTACAGTGCATCCACACCGCTCTGCCTTTAGTCACACTTGCAAAGTGGAGGTTCCCATACAAACTGCTACACAGTTGACAAAGTGGCATTCTGAGGTGGCAAGGAAGAAAGCAAGTGGAGAACAGCTTGCATGTCCCCACAATCCACTGCAAAGAGCAAACACGAGTTGCGCTGCTTACTGCTTGTGTTGCCATGGGGATTTGTGATATTGCAAAATTAGTTCTAGGGCCAAAGGGAGGGTCCAGAAGGCAAAGACACCCGCTGAACAAGCCTGGAGAGCTGCGTTTCATTGTGGGATCCACATAAAGGTAAAAGGGGAGAACTGACTCTACAAAGTTGTCCTCTGACCCCCACACATGCACTGTGGTACGTATTCTGCCTGTTCCCACACACACACTAAATGTATATATTCAAAGTTACTATTATTCAAACAGAGGTCATCATTTTGAGGGCCATTTACTTAGAAGTTTCTAGTCTATATTTCCATCATTTCCGGAAGCTGATCACTCTACCCCCAGACTTATGGAAAATTTCAGCTCAAATGCCAACATATTTTCTGGCACAATAAAAACTGTTTTCTGTATCCATCAATGGTAGTTTGAACAGGTTTGGCTCCTGCAGATTCATGTGTTTTGAGTATTTGGCCTATAGGGAATGGATCTATTAGGAGGTATGGCCTTGTTAGAGGAAGTGTGTCACTGTAGGGGTGGGCTTTGAGGTCTCCTATGCTCAAGCTCCACCCAGTATGGAATTCCAGTCTCCTGTTTAGATGTAGAACTTTCAGCTCCTCCAGCACCATGTCTGCCTGAACGCTGTCATGCGTCCCACCATGATAATGGACTGAACTTCTGAAACTAAGCCAGACCCAGTTAAATGTTGTCCTTTATAAGAGTTGCCTTGGTTATGGTGTCTCTTCACAGTAGTAAATCTCGAAGACACCATCCTTTTTTTAGAGCTTTGTCTAAATGGCAGTATCATTCTGACTTGTATCCTTTTTTGGCACAGTAGTTACTAGAAATGGATGCACAATATCTGAGAAATAGGCTTAGATTCAGGATTTTCCTACCTCATTTTCTTTCCTCTGTAGCCTGAACTGAGGAAGACTCCATTGTATCTTTAACTCAGTAGATATAGCCCCTCATGGTAATCCCAGACTTACTTGTCCAATATATACACAGCTTAGAGGGGATCCACAGATGCCTTCTAGTTTTGTAAGCCCAAAATTATAGGATTGATGTAATTTAGTGGTCAGAAGAATGGGCTCTGGAGTTACAAGTACCTGGTCCTTGTTCTGAGTGAAGCCGGGCTGGAAAAGCCTTTGTTTTGACTTCTACTGAATGAGGTGAGTAACAGTAACCATCTTGGAATGTCTAGAAGCATGGATGTAGGTACATTATAAATACATGCTATTGTTATTATTATATTTTTTTTTTTTAGATACTTTCCAGTTAGGTGTATCTGCCTAGATCAGTCCTTTTACCATATCTAGGTATTACACTCTAAATCCAATCTAACCGCTTGTAATATATTGGAATACCCTCTTTCAAAGAAAAACAAATCTATTAGGGACACTTCTCACTATTAAGGAGATAAGATTAACACTTCAGATAGCAGTTGTAACTTTCCAGGAGCTCAGTTATGTAGGAGCAGTGCACCAAGTAGTTTATAATTTGGTATGGCCTTTAGCTACACCTCTAGCATTTGCTCTGATGTATTCTAGGACTCTTGGTTTCCATATCTGGAGGCTGATTCCATCATCATCCCTTTCTTTGCCTAAAATCATACAATGTTTCCAGTCCCTACACAAAGCTTCAGTTATGTGTGTCTGACTCTCTACTGTCTCTAAATAGTCTTCAATGTTACATTCTGGTTCTAGCTGTTCTTTTTGCTTATCACTTCCATTCCCCAACAACATCTTCCCACGAGAAATGAGAGAAATTGTGTTTTTAAGAAAGGTCTCATGTAGTCCAGGCTGTTCTCAAATTTGCACTCCAAGGTAAATCTGATCTCCCCCTCCTGCCTGTATCTCCATCTGCTAAATTTGGGGATTACAGACCTGTGCCAGAACTTCCATCTGGAAAATAATCTTTATAGAAATGTCAATTATCATGTAATGACTTACCATTTTAAAACTATTTTTTTTTTTGAGAGTGGTTTTGATTTCTTAAATGGAAGGTACGGGTAGCAGTAATCTATTTAAACAAAACCCTTCGAAATTCTTGGTAAGTTTAAGTGTAATGGACTCTAAGGCCAAAATTTTTCACAATTGTTGTAACATGTTTCACAAATATAAAAGACAAGACAGTTACTAGTGGACCAAGACACACTCCAATACATTTTTCCTTTACAAAAGAAAACCAGAAGAAATCCATTTTCTGGTTTATTTGTTGGACCAGACATTTTTGTTTGAGACAGGATGTGGTTGCTTAGCTCTGGCTGGCCTAGAGGTTACAATGTAGCTAAGGCTAGCCTTGAACTTGCAATTCTACTTCAAAGGAACAGGCATTTAGTAAGGTTGTAGATAATACCAGCATATCAAAATTTAAAGAATTACCATTGAAAGTAAAGAAAAATATTTGAAGGGTTTTAGAAAGTGGCAGTTACATCTGAACATGTAAAGGACTGAAAGGAAGAGGGGAAGCTGTTCCATTTATTTATTTATTTATTATTTATTTATTTTTGTGCTAGGGATCGAATCAGGGCCTTGCACACGACAGGCAAACGCACTACCACTTAGTCATACACCAGCACAAGTGTGAGACACCTGATAGCAAGTCTTTAGGGTTTCAGGTGCTCCCTCCCCCCCCCCATTTTTACACAATTTTGTTTAACACCTTGGTTAAAGTGCCCGGGGCAAATGAAGCGAAGCACTGCACCTCTGAGCAACCCTAACATTACAAATCAAAAGCATGTCACTCTCCTGCTTAGAAACCTTTACTTCCCACTGAGTTCCAAATTTAAAGTCAAACGCCTTGTCGGCGACCTGACAAAGGCTCAGTGCCTAGGTCTCCCTTTGCTATTTATTCAAAAACTCTACTCCCACTTCCAGTAGGCAGGCTTCCTCCTTCTCACTTCCTCACTCAGTTCCGTTTCATCGCCACATTTAAACTTCGATTAAAGCACTTAACTACCCTCTCGCACACCGTTGCTTTGATTTGTTTGCGGTCTCCCTTCCCCACCTCCTTTGCACTGAGCTGAGAGCAGGGCCAGCACTGGATTCCCAGTTGTGTCCCGGCTCGTCGCTGGCCCTCTAGTATTCGGTAACTGCTTCATGGCGGAAACCCCACACCCACGCCCGGCCTTCTCTGAGGGCGGGCATCCTGGCATCCTCCGTGTCCAGCTTCAAGCATCCTTTACCTCCCAGGAGGCTACCTGAGCAGAGTAGGTACTCACCTCCCTGGAATCAGCGCCTTCCGCCCCAGCGGATGTTTGACCCGGAAGCGCTCCTTAAAGGTGACCCCGCCTCCGTGCGGAGGTCAGGAGTACTTCCGCGACGTCGGACCGGAGAGCGAGCGGCGGTGGCCGCGGTGAGGGCGGGTGTTGAGGTTTCGGGGCTTCCGGGTGAGGGCAGCGAAGGCTGGGTCTCGGGGTCACGGGTTGAGGGGCTGCAGCGCTTCCGGCCATGTTTGGTGGTCTTGCCAGCTTAAGGGGCTGGAGAGCTTGTTTACTTCAGGCCTCGGGGTGGGACCTGCGTGTGGACCTGCGGGGACAGGAGACTGGCCAAGTTAGCCCAGGAGCCTGCTGCCGGGGCACCTCGTCGCGCGGACGGGCTGTAGCGCTGACCCCAGGCCGGGCTCCCGGCTAGTGAGCCACGCCAGCCGCGCTGCCTCCGGGCACAGGCGGTGGGGACGCGTGTGTTTTAGTCATATTTGTGTCTTCGACTGTGAGGCACATAGTGAAGGGGATTGTTCTCCTCCAATCAGGAAAACCCATTTACCACAGAATGCCCGGAAAACATTAAATAGTACAATTCCGTATGTCTGGTATGTGTTTACTCTTTACAGGGACGGTCGAGAAGGGTCATCACCGCACACACAAATCTTGTCTCCCAGCTCAGCCTAAACGCTTGATACATCCTCGATGCTTATTAAAGTCTTTATTGTGCAAGTGAAATAATAGGGACAACCAGAGTTTACTAATTGGAATGTTCTAGTTTCATAAAATCTAAATGAACTTATGCAATATGCATGTTCTATTTGCTTACATAGAGCACATCGATTTATTATATGTTGTAACAAGGAGAAAGAAGAAAACGGTAGCTCTGAAACAATTTTTTTTTTACGGCTGCAACAACGCCTTCTGAACTTTGTGCAAGCATGTTGGTGTCTTTTTGTTAGATCAGCCTTTGGACTGACTGGGGCAGAAATTGCCTTACATATCTTCTCTGTCTCTGGAGCTGGGTACATATGCAAAAGGCTCTTGCCCTGAATAAGTAAATGAGTTATTTTTCTGAGTTGGTTTGCATGGCAGTTGGTACTTGTGTATGGATTTTTTTTTCCTCTATGAATTTTCGGGACTGTTTAATACATGCATATCATGGACCCACACAGTCTTAATCCACCTTTCTAGCCTGTCTCCCTTTGTTTATTCCCTAATATAGTCATTACACTACATGACTATATCATGGGTCGCTGACCTTTCTTCTGTGTTGTTTCCATACTCTTTGTTTAGTTGCTTTCCTGTTACTGTGATAAGATACCCCGACAAAAACAAGGAAGGTGATCTTATTCTGAGTCACAGTTCACTTGCCCAGTGGCAGGAAGGTCACTTAGGAAATTGGTCACATTGCATCCACAGTCTAGAAGCAGAGAGCAGGGAATGCTTGCCGTCAGCTCTTTCTCCTTATACCTTCCAGGATCCTAGCCTGTGTCATCGTGCCACCCACAGTACATGGGTCTTCCCGCATCTGTTAACCTCATCAACACGGTCTCCACATGGGTCCCGGGAGGACTCTCTGGTGCTTCTAGGCATATCAGTTTGGCAACTGAGATTGACCATCACACCTTGATTTTTTTTTTTTTATCTCATTGACATTTCCATTGTTAAAATCGTAAGTCTTTTTAAGGTAGACGTTACAAACACAGATGCATCCTTGGTCTAATCTGATTACTATAAAAGAATACTATAAATTTGGAGATAGTAGAGTATGAGAGAACACTGTTCTCATGCAAAAGGATTCAGTAGGTGTTTGGCTCCAGATAGGTCTTACCTACTCAGATGCCCCTGTTGCATTATCTTTTACAAGGGGACCTAGAAGTGTCTATTTGTTTCTATGGAAGACGAGACTTTAAATGTTAGCAACTAATTAAAAACAGATTTAAACTGTGGACTAATTAAAAACACCTATAGGTTGTAGTTAGCTAATAGATTTCCAGTTTGTGACCACTGCTCGAGGCATAGTTTCTGAATCATTCTCTGATGCTTATACTGTCTTCTCTGTTCTTTAAGTTTTGGTGTGTGTGTGTGTTCATTGGTGATAACTGGTTATTCTGGAAACTAGTATGTCTCTTAGTGGGAGTACCAGGGGCATGGGACATGTTGGCTTTAATTGCCAAAGAGCTGTATTTTTGGAAGGGATTGAATTGGATAACATTGCTATTCCAAAGCTGACCTGAGGGACCCGTGGATGTAGTTGGGTGCTAGAGCTTTTGCATAGCATGAATCCTTGAGGTCCTGGATTTGATCCAAGCACAGTAGAGTAAATGAAATAAAGAGTGGAATTCAATTATGCTTTGGTTACGTCAGACGGCCTAACTATCAAGACAGTATTAGGATATTTACAAAGAATCTTAAAAAATAGAAAGCTGATCTGACATGCTTTAAACGATCTCTGGAAAAATTAAAGTACAAACAGATGCTTAATGATACAATTTTTTGAAGGACAGTCTGGTGAAGGTGAAAGGAAAGATTGATAAACAGGCTTCATCAAAATGAAAACTTTTCATGGTGAAAGACCCCATGGAAATAATAAAAAGATAGGTGTGGTGACTCATGTCTGTAATTCCAGCACTTAGAAGCCTGAGGCAGGAGGATTGCCATAAGCTAATGGTCAGCAAAGAGGGAGATCCTGTCTCAAAAGACGAAATAAGACAATGAAAATAAGTTTTACACTGGGTTGATATTGAACCTAGAACATTAAGTGCTCTCAAAACTCAGTAGAAAATGACAAAGGAACCTTAACTAAGAAACCTGCAAAAGATATAACTAGATGTTTCTTTGAAGAGAATATTCGGATAGCAAATAAGCACATGAAAAGATGTGAAGTGTCATTAGTCTTGAGGAAATGAAACAAAAGCCACAGTGTGCTACCACCACATTGCTTATAAAAATGGCTCAAAGGGGGGCGGGGAACCTGATCAGAATGCAGGAATTTTTGGTTATTTGTATTACTCTGGAAAAGATGACAGTTACATATAAAAATAAGCATGGACTTAACTGTGACCCATATTATTAATATAGTCTTCATCATTTATTCCAGAGAAAAAGCTTATGTTCACATAAATACCTGTATGTGAACTTTCTTTTAGTTGTAAAACAGTCTCATGTTGGAAACTGCAGATTACCTTGAATGGGCAAATACATTGTGATGTATGTATGTATGTATGTATGTATGTATGTATGTATGTGTGTGTGTGTGTGTTACTGAGAAATTGAAAGGGACTTTTGATGCAACCATAGGACTTAGGCTGAATGAAAAAAGTCACTCCAAAGATAATCTGTGTACTTCAATGTACATGACTTGAAAGTGTCAGTGTCAGAGAACAGATCAGTACTTGGTTGCTGTAGGTTGAAAGAAATGTGGGAAGTGTCTGGCTCCAGAAAGGATGGCCGAGGTGCCCTCAGGATTGAATTGGGCCTTACCCGTACTGATGCTCAGTAGAGTTAAGTAGTTGACCCTCTGTGTCTGGGATTCAGCATTTGTAGATTTAACTAATCATAAGTGGAAAACAGTTGGAAAGAGTTTCATCTGTGCTAAACCTGTGCAGACTTGTCATTGTTCCCAAGAGAGTCTAAGGTTGATTGCAAAGCCTCATATATGGTGTTAGATGGTACAGATGAAGTAGAGGTCATGAAACTGTGAGGACGCGCTCTGGTGGTATGCACATGTTGTCCGTTTTATAGAAGGGATGTGACCACTGAGATTTTGTTGTCTGCAGGGTTCTTGCAGCCAATTCCCTGCAGATACCTAGGGACGGCTGTGAATGTGATAACATTTTATGTAACGTACACATAAGGGTACATTTAAAAACTGAAATTGGAAGGACGCTGGTGAATTGTAGCAATGTCGGCTTCTGATGGGGAGGTGGGTGGAGGTATATAGGATCTCTTTGTATTGTAGTAGTATGTGAATCTGAAAGTCTCAAAAATATTAAGCTAAAGTTTATGCTAAAGAAACTGTTTTTTTCAGTAGATTCTTGTCCGGCTTTTGTTTTAGCAGGTGATGTTGTAGTCATGTCAGATAAGGATGCTACAGAGTCTCCAGTGGTAACTGAAGCAGCCTCCATCCTTAAAGATGAGAACTGTGAGCCAGTGGAGAAGCCGGAGAATAAACCTCAGCCTGTAGTGTCCACCCGGAAAAGACCCGAGACCAAACCTTCCAGCGACCTTGAGGCTTCTGAGCTTCCTGCTCAGGTTTCACAGGCTGTAGCCAAAGTAACATATCTATTAAAATTTGGGGATTTAAAAATACAGGTCTTAAAAGGGATGTGGGATCAGTACTAATTTACAATGGCATTTCTTTCATTTTACAGCCATAAAGTGTCAGCTTTCTGATGCAGTAGTGCCTTTATCAGGAAGTGCATTTGCTGCAGGGCGTTTATGCGCTGCTGGCATTCATCTGCCAGTCCAGCAGGATGTCCCCAAGTCATATTTGCTGACCTGTGCTTTTCTCACGATTAGATACCTTGTCTGGGCTCTTCTGAGTCTCCTCTAACTTTCTGTTTTCTTTTATTTCTTTTCTCACTGGAAAACAGCAGGAGACTGCTTCAAACGATGCAGCTCAGACTGGATGGGGTTATTGGGGCAGCTGGGGCAAGTCTCTAATCTCCTCAGCCTCAGCTACGGTAGCTACAGTAGGTAAGACGCTTGACCCTTTTCTTATTTTTTATGTGCTCTGGGGCTCATGTCATGCTCTGTTAGGAAGTTGAAGTCTAGGGATTAAGCTATGCCTATTTTTTAGTGATAAGTCAGTGGGATTTTTGTTTTGTTTTTGTTTCTTGGTAAGGAGATAATGACAAGGATGTGTATATCATTAAAATGATGTGTCTTATGACTATGATTTTAGAAATAAGCAGATGTTATTATATTATTATTATTATTTCTTCAGTTTTAGTAACAACACACAGCACACAAGTGTTAATTGTTTTTCTCATTAGGACAAGGTATTTCAAATGTCATTGAGAAGGCAGAGACTTCTCTTGGGATTCCTAGCCCCACTGAAATTTCAGCTGAAGTCAAGCATGCAGCAGGTCAGTATATGTGCTTGGGGTTTTGGTTGAAATTGACAGTTAAGTTCATTTTTAGCATTAGCACTTAATGATAATACTAATTCATTCAGTACCTGGCACTTAGGGCATTTTGAGACTGTATGAGGAAGAGGGTTTGGAATCTTGAGCTCCGTTGTGTCTCCCATAGCCATTCATGTGTCTCTTCATTGCACTTTGGCGTGGATGAGTGGTTCAGAGGGTTGGTGAACACTCAGCAGTGAGGCTGAGAGCACAGCATGTGAGACGAGCTCACGGTTTTGTGTGTCATAATTAGGTTTCCTGTCAGTAGAGTTAGCTCAATTTGAGTGTGCTGTGGTAAGACAGAACGATTGTCCTGCGCTAGCTGGTTTGTTTTCACTTGGGTTTTTGTATGAAGATGGAAGTTCTATTCTGGTTTGGATCAGAGGGAAACCTACAGCCACTCAAACCCAAAGGACACATTATCACTAGGGACCAGCAGAGGTTTACAGCCAGGTTTGCTTCTTCTATCCTTGCTTGGGGGCTTTACTGTTTCTCACTGTTGTTTTCTTTGCTTATTTCTATCAATCATTTTGCTTTGAAGCTTAACTGGCTCTGTTGTGGTCTCCTTCAGCTCCACCCTGATAGAACTCTGTCATATGTGACCACGGAAACTAGCTGGCTCCAGTTGTTCCCATTTGTGTATTCCTCAGAGTAAGAATTAGATTGGCCTGAAGTTAGGTCACTTGGCTACAGTTTAGATACAGCCAGGAGACAAGCTCACTTTACACAAACATGGCTCCTCAGGCTTCTATGTGTGTGAATTTGAGGCACTGTTCATATTGACATCCTCTCCTCTCCTCCCTTCCTCTTCCCATCTGTCTCCTCATTTCTCTTTCCCCTTCCCTCTTTCTTCTTCCCTACTCTCTCTCTCCCCACCCCTTTCCTCTTGCCTTATTACTCTGGATGGCTTTGCAGTCACACTGTTCTTTTGCCTTAGTCCTTCGAGTGCTAGATCATAGCCCAGAGCTTACACCTGCCTTTCCTCATGCTTTCCCAAGGGTCATCAGCTGCTATTGTAACTGAATGTGCTCAAAGCCCTGTATGACGTAGACAGGAAGTAACTTCCTTTGAAGAGAGTCAGTTTCTTCTTTAAGCATTTCCTAGCATAATTCTCAAACAACATTGGTTAAGAATGGGTCTTGGGACTAGAGAGATGACTCAACCCCCAGAGTTCTTCCTATATCTCTTGAGGACTGAAGCTTGGTGTCCAGCACTTGTGTTAGGCAGCTCAGCTATAATTTCAAATCCAGGGGATCTGATCCCTTCTTCTGGACTTGAGGGCACCTGCATACACATAGCTTCTAGTCACACAGACTCACACATACACATAAATAAAAATACATCTAAAAAAAGTAGGGTCTTATGCTGATGCTGTAGTGGCCAGAAGTAGGAGAGGAGTGGGTTTGGGAGTTAGAAGTGGCATTAGATGCAAACTGTGTCATCTTCATAGCACTGGAGGACAGTCTGCTGCTGAGGTCCATGGGCTAAGACATGCGTGAGTGTCCTCCATGGTGAGCTCCCTGGTGGGATAGCTCTAGAGTTAATGTCTTAGAAGTGAAAGTGTTACAGTGGGTAGGAAAATGTGAGGACAGAGGGCATGTCTGCGGGTGCTGGTTCTTTTTCTGTCCCTGAAGATGAGAATGGAGAGTGGGGCCCCTGCTAAAGGGGTGACAGTACTTCTACCCAGTGGTTGTCCATGGGCTTAGATTGTTCTTCAGTAAGAATGATAGAACTTTGCCAAATTGGAATAGACTACATTTTGATAAGAAGTCCTTTCCAACCAGGCTGGCCTTGAACTCAGCCTCTGCCTGCCTGCCTGCCTCTGCCTGCTGAGTGCTGGGATTAAAGGTGTGCCACCACCACCAGGCTGCTTTGGTCATCTTTTAGGGATCTATGTTTCTTTAAAGGACCATGTTCATCTTTGCTTTCCTTTCATTTGCAGATAGTTATGGTGTGTGTGTGTGGCTTAAATGAATCTTTGCATGTATATTAATTGAATTAAATGAATTAAATCTTTGCAAGATGGGTATAGTGGCACACAGCAGTTATTCCAGCAGTAGAGAACCTGAGACCTATCTCAAAGCCAAAACCAAAAATGTTAGTGTGCTTGCTCAGGCTGAGTCTTTTACTTGAAGGGTTTGTTTAAGGCTTGGCTTTTTTGTAGACTTCATCTATTTCCCAGGTGCTTAATGAGTCTGCTTGGTGGGCTGGAAGTCAAGTGTCTTAGCCTAGTGTGAGCTCTGGGGATTACTTATTTAGCTTAGTGCTCCAAGGCAGTTTCTTTCCCCAGCCTTGTGGCGTCTCCTTGTGCCTATATACTGAACACCGAGCAGTGCAGCATTCATAGAGAGGCACTGAGGATCATGCGTTTCTGTAGGAGCTTAGATGACTCCATCTTCATTGTGTTACAGGAGTCCTCTCAGCTCCTGCTGTCTCTCACCTCTGCCTTTCCCTCCCTGTAGTTAGAAAGTTCTTCTGAATAGCAAGCCAATTCAGTCACAGTAGTCATTTCGTTTCTCTTTTCTGTTGGACCGAAATCTCCTTGTCTGACTCAGAAAATCATTTCTTACCTCTTGTCTGGTTTTATAGCTGTTATAGTAGGAGGGCAAGTCCAAGAGCAGTTAGTACATTGTCACTGGAAATGGAAGCCCTCCTCCTATGACAATATTTCAGACTGGGCACTCAGATTATGTGGTAGCTTAGTCTGAACTGTGTGCTATAGCATGAGGCCCTGATCCCCAGAACCCATGCGAAAAGAGCCGTATTACTACTGCTGGAAAGAGAGAGAGAAGTCGGGTGGGGCTTGATGGCCACCGAGCCCAGCTTCATCAGTGAGTCCAGGGCCCAGTGAGAGAGACTTTCAGAAAAAAGGCTTTCCTAAAGAACATTCAAGGTTAACATCTGGCTTCCACATACACACACATACATGACATACATGTGTACTGCATACACAAGAACACATGACTACAATCCCTTTGCCCCTAAGGTGACCTCCTACAGGGTTTTAAAGTTAATTAAATGGAATCATTTCCTAAGACAAAGTGAGTTGTGGTTTACTTTTAGCTGTGCAGTTTTATAATATTTGGAGGGGTAGTTATGTTTATGCTGTGTAATTAATAGAACACCATGACACATACTTCCCTGGATCTAATTGGAATATAAGAATATTTTATTGACAAAAAGGTTTATGTAACTTTTATCCCTAGTCAGTCATTTGTCTGTTTTCCCTTACCTAGAAGTCCATGTCTACAAGATCATCCAGTTTAAAGTCTGGTTTCATATCAGTCTTTAGTTTGTTCAAGACTTGATTTTATTATTGAAATGAACTGAATGAAAAAAAACTGCCTACCTTATCTTTCAATGTAACATAACAAATGTTTCAAAATAAAGTCATAAAGACTTGAGGTCTTGTGTGCAGAAACAGTGTTTAATTTGTTTTTTTAAAGATTTTATTTTATGTATGTGAGTACCTAGTCTCTGTCTTCAGACACACCAGAAGAGGGCATCGAATCCCATTACAGATGGTTGCGAGCCACCATGTGGTTGCTAGGAATTGAACTCAGGACCTCTGGAAGAGCAGTCAGTTTTCTTAATCACTGAGCCATCTCTCCAGCCCTAGCATCTAATTTTTAAAAAACCACGTATTTGTTGTTAAAGCAATGAATGATCCTTTCGTCCATGTTTCTCCACCTCTGTTTCAGGAGAAACAAATGCCAGTGAGAATGGAAGCTTACTAGTGGCTGGACCATTCGGGATGCTCTCGACCATCTCCACAGCTGTGCAGAGCACGGTGAGAAAAAGTGCAGAGGCCTGTGCAGTCAGGATGGGCTGTGTGCTTGAGCCAGACAAGTGGAGTGTGAGCTGCAGAGTGACAGGTTGTCTTAGGGCCTGGCAAGTCTTGGCTTTGTGTCCTAAAGAAGTGTTTCTGCTTTACAAAGTTACTTCTTGGAGTTGGAGAGATGGCACAGCAGTTAAGAGCACTGACTGCTCTTCCAAAGGTCCTGAGTTCAATTCCCAGCAACCACATGAGGACTTACAACCATCTATAATGGGATCTGATTTCCTCTTCTTGTGTGCATGAAAACAGAACACTCACATACATAAAATAAATCTTTAAAAAGTTATTTCTCTTTTATCTTCATCTTTTAATCAGAAGGGACACGTGATCTTTTTTGATGAACACATGCTAAACTCTAGATAATGAGAATGCTTGAAAAATGATAGGGCTCTTAATGCCTTTCCTACATGAGGGATGGTGGCTAGTATTTTTAGTTTGTTTTTTTTTGTTTTTGTTTTTTTTTAAAGATTTTTTTTTTTTAATGTATCATATGTAAGTACACTGTAGCTTCAGACACATCAGAAGAGGGCATCAGATCTCATTACAGATGGTTGTGTGCCACCATGTGGTTGCTGGGAATTGAACTCAGGACCTCTGGAAGAGTAGTCAGTGCTCTTAACCGCTGAGCCATCACTCCAGCCCTGTTTGTTTGTTTGTTTGTTTTTTTACTTTAGACTCTTTTGTTTGAGACAGGATCTTTAACTTTTTGAAATATGGCATGCAATATAGAATATAACATCATATACATTTAGATGAATTTTCATGCTAATTTTCAACTGTAGTAAGGAACTGTAAGTCCATTGCTTTCCCATTGTACTGTCTGGTTTTGTGTGTCAACTTGACACAGGCAGGAGTTATCATAGAAAGGAGCTTCGGTTGGGGAAGGGCCTCCATGAGATCCAGCTGTGGGACATTTTCTCAATTAGTGATCAAGTGGGGAGGGCCTCTTGTGGGTGGTGCCATCCCTGGGTTGGTAGTCTTGGGTTCTATAAGAAAGCAAGCTGAGCAAGCCAGGGGAAGCAAGTCAGTAAGTAACATCCCTCCATGGCCTCTGCATCAATCAGCTCCTGCTGCCTGATCTGCTTGAGTTCTTGTCCTGACTTCCTTTAGTGGTGAACAGCAGCATGGAAGTGTAAGCTGAATACACCCTTTCCTACCCAACTTGCTTCTTGGTCATGATGTTTGTGTAGGAATAGAAACCCTGACTAAGAAACCCTGACTAAGAGGCATGTGTTCTTTCCCCAGCTCAGATAGCCACCGTTAGGACTCATACTATCATGACTTAATTTTGACACGCTCTCTTCTGCTTTGTATAAACGAAGCCATAGATGTGCATCCAGTCTTCCACATATTGTGTCTGAATACATCCATGTTGCAGCTTTGCTGTATTCATAGTGTGACTTGGTCACATTTTGTTGATTCCACAGTTCGTAAATACCAAGCCAGTTTCTAGTGTAAGCTGTTGCAGAGTGTTGCATTCCACACTCTTGTACATGTCCTCTAGTCCATCTCAGTGTGTGTTTCCCTTGAGTATGTGTTAGCCCAGGGAGCAGCACTATTAGGATGTGTGGCCTTGTAGTGGTTGTGACCTTGTTGGAGGAAGTGTGTCACTGTAGGGGTGAGCTTTGAGACTCTCCTCCTAGCCATATGGGAGACAGTCTTCTCCTGGCTGCCTTCTGATTGAGATGTAGAACTCTTAGGTCCTTCTCTATTGTCAAGCCTTCCTGGATGCTGCCATGGTTCCCGCCTTGATGATAGCGGAAGGAACCTCAGAACCTATAAGCCAGCCCCAGTTAAATGTTCTCCTTTATATGAGTTGCTTTGGTCATGGCGTCTCCTTTCAGCAATGGAAACTAATTAAGATTCTGGGTAAGGCAGCTGTAGCAGTACTGACTCTCAGGTTCCCCGAATGGTTCTATCTGTGGGCATGTGGGTGAGCAGTGTGTGCTTGCTTCAGCTGCTCTTCAGCCTCCCTAGTGCTTGGTATTGTTGGCTGCTGCTGCTGCTGCTGCTTTTTTCCTCCTGGTACTGGGGTTGAGTTTTAAGGCCTCACACCTGCCAGACAAATACACTACCACTAAACTAGCAATACATCCCCACGGCCTTTTACATTTATTTTGAGGAGGGTTCTTACCATTTGCTCAAACAGGCCTGGAGTTTACTGGATGTGCCTTTGCTATGCCTGAATGTTCTTCTCCCTCAGCCTCCTGAGTAGCTGGGCCTGCATCAGCAGCCCCACACTATATAGCCATTCCTGAATTGTCAATTAGTTGTAATGGAATTTTGTGGAAATTTGTTTTAATAGACTTTTTTGGCTTTCCTAGGGCAAGAGCGTTATCAGTGGGGGTTTGGATGCCTTGGAATTCATCGGGAAGAAGACAATGGATGTCATAGCAGAAGGGGATCCTGGATTTAAAAGAACTAAGGGCCTGATGATCCGGACTTCTACGCTGTCACAGGTTCTGTTTCCTTCACTTGTGCACTTCTTGTTTGTGTTTTGATTTGATTTTTGCTGATGTTAACTTGGAAATCTTGTTAGTGTTACTTTCCTTTGGATACTTTGGGGCTGTGGGATCAGCAGTGAGCCCCAGTGCATAGAGGGGTTCTCGCTGTTTGTCCCTCAGTTTTCCTTTGAGCAGCCTTCTGTCAGCAAAGAAATGCTAAGCCCTGTCAGAGCTGTTAAATTAATGTTTAAGCCCCCTGCAGAACAGCACCTGGTATCTTGGATGTTAGTTACACTGTCTTGCATCAGATTCTGTGTGATAACTTCCTCCTGCTGTTCCCGAGCTTCTTGGGTTTGGACTGTGATGCAGGGATTGAAGGGGCTGTGCTCTGAACGGAGCCCCGGCAGCTGTGCTCCCTTCTGCTCTGCAAACTCACTCTTGAGCTCTCATTACTTGGTGCAGTACAATGCTTCCATCTCTTTTTAGGTTTTACGAGAGGCAAAGGATAAAGAAGAGCAGCGGCCTTCCAATGAGGTAACCATGGAAACAGACAAGAAAACTCACTATGGGCTACTCTTTGATGAGTTTCAAGGCCTTTCACATCTAGAAGCTCTGGAGATGCTTTCCCGAGAAAGTGAAATAAAGGTAATCACCAACCCCAAACCTCCTGAAAAAGTCTGCGTAGAAAGGGATGCTGCAGGTGCTTTTCTGGGGTGCCCTTGGGAGGTGAGGTGTTTTTGGTAGAGGCTTGAGAGTTTGGACGTATCCTCCACAGCAAGCAGAAACCAGTGTAGGCGTTAAGTGATGGGAAGGATCAAGGGTGATGGTCCTAATTACACAGAAAGGATAGGGTTAAAGAAGAGCTTTTAACATACTTGCCATTTCCCACTTCCTGTCTGTCTGTCTGTCTGTCTGTCTTTCTGTCTTTCATTCTTTATTTATTTTCTGAGGTCTCTTTGGCTTTAGCTGCCAAAAACCTTACTGACAAGCTGCCAATTTGTATATAGTTAGCTGTTGGCTTTTAGTTGGCTCAGGGCTTTTTGTTGTTGTTTTCTTTTTTTGTGTTAAGATTTGTTTTATGTTGAGACAGGACCTTACTACGTAGCCCTGACTGGCCTGGAACTTGCTGTGTAGACTAAGCTGGCCTCAGATTCACTGAGATCTGTTGTCAGCCTCCTGAGTGGTGGGATTAAAGGGGACATCATCATACCCAATTAAGGATTTATTTTTTATTATTCATGTGTGTATGCCGTAGACTGCAGGTACCCGTGGACTGCAGGTATCCGTGGACTGCAGGTACCCGTGGATGCCAGGAGAGGATACCTGAGGTTATAGGTCGTAGTGAGCAACCCGCTGTGGGTGCTGAGCTCTGAACTCCGGTCCTTGGGAAGAGAAGCAAGCACTCTTAGCTTCTGAGCCATCTCTCCAGCCCAGTTCAAGACCAGTTCATTTCTCTTTATTTCTAAGCTGCTGTTAAGCACTAATAGTTTTCAAATATCTGTTACATTAGAAAATACAGATTCTCCCAACCTTTCTGTAGAAATTAGATTCTTGAATTAAAAAAAAATTTTTAATGATTTATTCTTTGGTGTTTTGCTTGCCTGTATATTTGGGGAAGGTATCAGATCCTTTGAGACTGGAGTTATAGACAGTTGTGATCTGCCCTTTGGGTGCTAGGAATTGAACCCAGGCCCTCTGGAAGAGCAGCTGGTGCTCTTAACCTCAGAGCTATCTCTCCAGCTCCCGAAGTTCAAATTTTGAAGGAATGGGAGTTAGCCATGGTGGCACAGGCCTATAATCCCAGTGCTCAGGAGGCTGAGGTAGGAGACTTGAGAGTTCAAGACGTGTCTGGACCACATAGTGTGGGGCTGCTTCCCCTTCCCTACCCAGAAACACTTATGCTATGACTAGTTAGTTATAATTCATATTTTATTTGATCTGTGGACTCTTCTCTATTTGAGATTTTTTTCCTACAAATTTTAATTGTCTTATATCCATTTAGGTAAAATCTATCCTTAGTTCTCTGAGTGGAGAAGAACTGCAGACAACTAGACTTGAGCTAGAACAGCTCAAAGAAGCATTTTCCCTAGCAGAGTTCTGTGAGGAAGAGGAGGAGGAGAGACAAGGTAATGCAGCGCTCTGCAGCCAGCGGGCGTCTACCCGTGCACCCTGTCACAGGCTCTTTCCTCACACCCTCGCCTGCAGGGCCCTGCCACTTTTCTAAGTCTAACCTGCAGCACGTCTCTGCTTACTGCTTCTGTTAGAGAGCCACTGTGTGATTTGCCTGGGGCTCGCTGTTAACCTTTGTATATAGTTAGACACTTCATCTGTGCCTTTCCCACTTCTGCAATCCTTGACCCCATCTTGAAGCATGCAAGGTAGTTGTTATCTGGAAGGTGGTGATCCTTTGTCTTTTTCCTGTTTACAACGCACATATCAGTATGTTCTAGAAAATGTAAATGTTGAAACTACTCAGTTTTGCAAAATTGTCAAGAAATATGGTTTATGGGTGTTGTGTATTGTACTATAGGTGCATTGTAATACAGCTCATTGCAACTATCCTTTAGGAAATAACCATCTGTTGGTTTTTTTCTGTAGTACTAAAAATTATTTAGTAGGGGCTAGTGAGATGGCTCAGTGGGTGGAAAGCTTGCCATGCAAGTGTAGGGACTGAGTTCGAGTCTCCGGAACTCATGTGAAAAGCTGGGCTTGTGTTGTGAAGGGACACATGACCAAGGCAACTCTTATAAAAGAAAGTGTTAAAGCCAGTGGAGCTGGCTTACAGTTTCAGGGGTTTAGACCATTATCTGTATGGTGGGAAGCATGGCAGCATGGAGGCAGACACGGTGCTGGAGGAGCTGAGAGTTCTACTTCTCGATCCACAGGCAGCAGAAGGGGACTGTGTGTCACACTGGGCCATAGCTTGAGCATAGGAGACCTCAAAGCCTGCCTCAAACACGTCCTCTAACAGGGACACACCTACTCCAACCAGGTCACACCTTCTAATCCTGCTTCCATATGGGTCATGCGTTCAAACATGAGTCTATAGTGGAGGGCATTCATATTTAAACCACCACAGTGTGCACAGTGTGGTAGGGTGCTTCTGTGATCTCTGCATCCTTACCGGGATGGGAAGTGGAGACAGGAGAATTCCCCTAAGCTTGCAGGCCGGTTAGCCAAGTATGCAGCAGTGAGCAGCAAAGACAGCCATCTTCAACAAGAGAAGGGCAAGGACGCACAGCCAAGGCCGCCCTCTTACCTCTACACGTGTGCCCCGTCCCCCTCTTTCTTCCTTTCTTCCCTTCCCTCTCTATTTCTCCCCCTTCTTCCTTGTTGGTTGGCGTACTCACTTACACAAGATTATTAAAGGGTAATTGTTATTAATATCTGAAAAGCCATTAAAATGCATCTTGCCTTTGCAACACTGCATCCCTGAATGGTTGGCTGTTGTCCACCTTAGACATCCTGTCGTAACAGTCTAATTGTGAAACTGCGTAAGAGAATCTCTTTCATTAAGCTAGCTATTACACATGTCACAAAGATAAAAAGCAATGACATTGTTTTCAATAATTTTAAAAGTCTGTGTTTTGGGGGTTGGCAATGTAGTTCAGTGTGTAGATGCTTGCCTGCACATGTGAACCTCTGGGTTCAGTCTTCAGAATCACATAAAATGGGGCATGGTGGCCCATGCGTGTAATCTCTGTACTTGGGAGGTGGAAGCAAGATCTTCTGTTCATTAGCCCTGTTTCAAAAAAAGTTTATTTTATTAATAAGTAGTGGGGTTGTTACCATTTTGTGCATGCATGTGTGTGGTATGTGTATATGTGCATGTGTGTTGGGGGTGGTTTGTGCCCATATGTGCATGTTCTTGTTGAGGCCAGAGGGTGATGTTGGGTGCCTTCCTCTATTGTTTTCCATCTCATGTTTCTTAGACACGATTTCTCAGTGAGTCTGGAGCTCCAGACTCTTCTAGGCTGGCTGGCCGATGAGCTTCCAGTATCCTTCTGGCCCTGCCCTCCAGCACTGGTATTAAAGACAGGAGCTGTCATGCCTGCCTCTATGTGAGTGCTGAGCACAAGTCATCTTTCTTGCACAGTGAGCGCATTACTCAGGAAGCCATCTTTCCAGCCTGGACGTATTAGTATTACCTTTTTTCTTTTTCTTTTTTTTTAAATTGAAAATAGATTCTTTTCTTGTACATATATCCTGATAACAATACATATATTATTTTTAATGAATAATACTTTGGACATAATAATTTTAATTTTAAATATGTATAACTTGCATTTCAAATAAAAGCTCCTGGAAGGCCATAGAGTCTATGGTTTGAGAATTTCTAGATTAATTTTGCCAACTGGCAGTGCTTTAAAAGCCCCCTGGCATTGCTTTTCAAGTTGTGTGTTCTTGTTTCCTTCCATGTGTTTATCTTTTACGTCTGTTGAATGTGGGAAACTTGCCTCAGACAGCTCTCAGTCTCACTTGAGTTTTTCATTTCTAATCTATTGTGAGTGGGAAGCCAAATAGCTTAATTTATGAGAGCAAAGCAAAGATCCCCTGGGGCAGGGTTTGAGGCCTTTTCCGTGAGAGAAAAACAGAAACTGAGTATTGGTGTTACTTAAGACAGGGATGTTTTCTGTTCTGAGAAGTCAAGCTGGCTTCATCTGTAATGTCTCTCTAGTGACAAGTTATGTGATGGTTCAGCTCTTGATTGGAAATGGTTTTGATTATACGTCGTAAAGGCTGTCTGGAGACTTGGGTTCCATGACGCCCTGCCCTTCACAGAGCTTCTAGAAGAGGCTCATCATAGAGCCTCTGTTTGCTCTTGGTGAGAAGATGGTCTACTTCCTCTGGTGGTGTGGTAAGGAGTAAGTTAAATATATTATAGTTAGGCATGTAGTAGGTGCCTAACGAGTGCTCCTGCCATTGTCACTATTTAGAAAATATAAAAGAACCAGCTGAAAAACCTTCATCTGAAAAGCCTCAGTGGGAAACAATAAAATAGCTTTGGTTTTGTGAGAGGCAGGTTCTTCCATTGTTCCTAAGCAGCCCACGTAGACCAGTTCCTACTCATTGTCAACCTAGTTTAGGTTATTTGTACATGGAACAATTTACTGTATTTCTTCAATTTAGTCAACATCTGGGTTTTGCACAGTATTTAGAAGTCATTATCTATTTGTGTGTGTGTTTGTGTGTGTGTGTATGTATGTATGTATGTATGTATTTTACTGTTCTGAGGGCTTCAAGCTTTCTTTCTGAACAGATGGAACAGTCTGTGATATTCCTAGGAACAGAGCCTTTGAAAACATGGTGATGTGTAGTCCCCCTGCCCTGCTCTGCCCTGCCCTGCCCTGCCCTGCCCCAGCTCTCCTCTGTGATTCTCCTGCCTGCTCTGTCTCTCTGATTTTGGTGGGAAATGCGACAGTGACTTGGTAGTTAATTGTGTGTCACTGATGCTGTTAAGACAGAAACTTGAGAATAGCAGGAGACAGTGCAAAGCTCAGCTCCGATGTCTTCATTCCTATGGGCCCCTGCGTTTTCTAGACTTCATTTTAGACTCCTCTACCCACAGCCCCGCCCCACCTCGCCCCCACACTTTAAGCAGTAGTACCATGCTTCCTTTCCACCCCTGCATCTCGACAGGCACTCACCACTGAACCACATGCCCAGCCACTACTTCTGTTCTAATGCAGCAACTGTTTGTATAGTCAGTTCTGTGTAGAGGAACTTGACAGCAAATTGCCAAATATTTTTTCATCACTACATTTTATAGTAATAGCTTTTTGATCACTCAGACATAATATATTTGAATGCTTATAAATTTAATATATATATACTACCATAATGTTCTGTTACTAACATCCTAAATTATGTCTTGGGGTAGAATTGTTAGGCGTGGTAAACATAGATTCCTATTCTTTCTTCTGTGCATGCCATTGGTTATTTTGTGAATTCCTTGGAGCATCTATGCCCCAGGTAGATGCAGAGTCTTCCCTGACACCCAGTCACACTTAGTTGGGAAAACCACATGACTACGGAGGTCAGGTTTTCTGTCCTTTCATGGTAGGTTGTGGCTGGGAGTTGTTTACTGGAATTAATGTGAGTGAAGGCTGTATCAGTGAGAACAGCTTTTCCCAAAGCCCGTCACACTGGGGATCAGTAAATCACTTTTATTCTCTGCCTTAATGATCAAGAGAGAGAGAGCAGAGGTACAGTGGAAAAGAACCAAGAAGGCTGCCCTGGAATTCCTCTGAGGATGTTTCTGGGGAAGTAGGGAACTAGTTTGCTCTCAGCATGGACTTATGATTCAGAAATGCTCTTATAGATACTCATGCTCAAAGATTTTTGTGGTTTAAGATTTATCTTGTGTACCACGCAGCCTGGGCCAGTGGGCAGGACTTAGGTGAGAAAGAGAAGGCACGACTGTTGTTCGTTTAGATGTCTAGTTTGCTGTGAGCATGGCCCCCATTTGCTTGCATGTTTTGTGTCTCCTTATCCTACTGAGGGATTGCTGTAATAGCCACCATGGCCAGAAGCAGCTTGGGGAGGAGAGGGTTTATTTTGCTTACACTTTGAAATGACAGTTGAGAGCTGAGGGAAGCAGGGCAAGAGCTCACACCCTAGAGGTAGCAGCTGATGCGGAGGCCTTGGAGGAGTGCTGCTTATTTACTGGCTTGCTCCTCATGGCTTGCTCAGCCTGAGTTCTTATAGAACCCCAAACCAGCAGCCCAGGGGTTGGTTGGTACTACCTACAACCGCCTGACCCTTCTCCATCACTTACTACTTGCTCACAATCTTGCCTACAGTCTGATCTTACAGAAACGTTTTCTCAGTTGAGGTTCCCTTCTCTCTGATGACTCAGCTTGGATCAACTTGACTTAAAACTAGGCAGCACAGCACTGTTGACAGTCTTTCTTGGATGGTTTATGTGGCTTTTGGTTTCTAGGGGACGAAGATTTTACCAAGGAGATCACAGAACTGTTTGCCCAGCTTCATGTCTCTTCCCGACCAGAGAAGCTTGCCAAGGTAAGCTGCTCCCTTCTGGGAATTTTCATTATTTTGTTTATAATATTTTAATGGGTAGTCAGGTGTGGTGACACATGCCTGTGATCCTACCACTTAGAAGACTGAGGCATGGGGATTGCAAGTTCAAAGCCAACTTGCAATAGCAAGAATTTTGTCTTAACCTCCCTGCGACACATACTCATAATGACCATAAGATTATAATTTTCTGGCCAGTGGGATTACCAGCATGGAGGAAGTATTCTTGATAGTTCTAGAAAAGGATTCCACGAATTTTCACTGCCCACCATTCTCTAGGTCAGTGTGCAGAGCCCATGTCTGTCTGCTAGCACATGGCCCAGCCTGACTTGGTTTTTGGAGTACTTTGTTTGAATGCTTCATTGAGCCTGTAGAGTTGATCATTTAAAGTTGGCAGTACTGACTAACCTTTATGGGATCAGGTGCGATGAGTGACTCTGATCAGAGATGGTAAGGATGGGCCCTGCCTGCATGGGGCTGCAGCTCGACGTTGCTGTGGCCAGACAGTGATTGACGGTGACTCTGCTGGTGACCATTTAGAATTCAGGAATGAGAGTGCCATCGCTGAGTCGTGGTGGTGCTGAGATACCGTGTGTTTGGAAGGAGTCTTGTCAGAGCTCAGATGAGGAACCTCACATATTCCACTGCGGGCTCATGAGATCCTGTTTGTTGTCATGTGCTGCCTCCTGCCTCTGTATCCACCTTTCCCAGCTCTGAACAATTCCAGCAGCTGTTAGCAACAGGCATGCATTGTTGTCTGGCCATGAGAGCTGCTGGCTGTGTGGAGTCAGCACGGCCATCTTTTCTCCTCTCCAGGCAGGTAAGGAGTAAGAAACTGGCCTGGGGTAGATGGTTCATTCCCTGATGAGGCCTTGCAGGTTGTGCTCAACATCAGCCTCAAGAACTCAACTTCTGATGACGTTTATATCCCTGTGGCTGCAATTCCTGACACGACAGCGCTAGGGAGGAAAGTCTTTCTTTAGCTCACATTTTCAGAGGATCTTAGTCTACCATAGTGGGGAAGGCATGGCAGTTCAGTCCTGACCGGACGGTGCCAGGAGTGTGAGGTGGTAGTTCCCATAGGAGTAGAGGATAGCCTGCACCATACCCTTCAGAGTCTCCCTACCTCTGAAAGGCTTTACCAGCTGCCATCATAGTGCCACCAGCAAATATAAGCCCTTAGGGGTCATTTCACATTCAAAACATGACATTGCTTATAGCATTTTGGAAACAACATCAAACTGAGAAAAAAAGTTATAAAAAAGAGTACAACAGAATTCTATGCACTCACTAGTGCTGGCATGCTGCTTCTATTGTTTAACCACATGTACCCATACCTATGCTTTCTCTGACTTCACATTAACCTCACTGTTTGAGAGTAAGTAGGAAGATGTGGATATCCCTTTGCATAACCACAGTGCAGTTATCACTTTAGCATATTAGACATTGACAACAGACTTTGATTTCATCTGTTCTCTACAATTGTCCACTGACTGTCTTAGTGTTCTATTGCTGTGAAGAAACACCATGACCACAGCTTATGAAAGAAAGTATTTAATTGGGGCGGGGGATTTACAGTTTCAGAGGCTTAGTCCATTATCCATGGCAGGGAGCATGGTGGCACTCAAGGTGCTAGAGCAGTAGCTGAGAGCTAGTTCCTGATCTGCTTCCAGCAGGCAAAGAAACAGGGCCTCGCACATTAGCACAGGCTTTGAAACCACAAAACCCACATCCACAGACATACTCTCTCCAAAAAGGCCACACCTTCTAACCTTCTAATTCAAAGTGTCCTTCCCTGACTAAACATTCAAATAGATGAGCCTGGGAGCCCTTGTTATTCAGACTGGCCACCTAGAACCAACCAGCCTGTCATTGAACTAGCTTAACTTGTCTAGTATAGACTCCATTAGTATGTAGTAGTTCCTCAGCCCTTATCTTTCATGATGTATATATATATCTTTTTGAAAAACACAACTCTCCCCTACCCACATTCTAAAAGTAAAGCATTCCCTGACTGCTGCCTGTACTGGGAGTTTGTCTAAGGTTTTCTCTTTTTTATTAAGTTGCACATTCCTAGGGTCAAAATCCTGTGTAAGTGATAGCTTGTCATATCTTCAGATATGAGATTTTGTTTCTTAGTGGTGATGTGTTGTACGATTCTCTGTGGAGTTATGATTTATTTCCCTTTGCTGCTGGGAAGCTGCTGGGAAGAAACTGGGAAAGATCCTATGACAGTCTTCTTTCTCCCACTCCTCATATTTTTCTTTTTCTTCTTTCCTTTTTTGGTATGTTCGGTACTGGGAATTCTTCCTTAAATTTAGTGTCCATTATGATTCTTTTGAGACATGTAGCCCAGGTTGACCTTGAACTCACCCTGTAGCTGAGGGAGACCTTGAACTCCTGATTCTCTTGCCTTCCCCTCCCCCAGTGCTGGGAAGGGCATGTGTTACTCTCCTGGTTTGTGCAGTGCTGGGATGGAGCCCAGGCCTCTTGCATACCAAGCACTCCTGCTACCATCTGGGCTCCGTTTCCAGCCCTTCTGGTCTTGATTACACACAGTAGTCCTTACTGTGAAAATGATAAAACATTTGTCTTCTAACTTGTTTATATTTTATACTCTGGTCTTGATAAATCTTAGTTTGCTTGATACACTCTGATTATCCCTGTTTCTGTGCCTTGGTATAACTCACCGTTTGTGTGTGTTACATATGCACGTGCATATGAAGGTCATAAGTTGAAGTCAGTTGTCTTCCTCAGTCATTTTTCCATTTTATTTTTGAGATAAGGTCTTTTGCTGAACCTGAGGCTCTCTGATCTGGCTAGCTGGATACTAAGCACCAGGGAAATCCTCTAGTCTCTGGCTCACTAATGCTGGGATTATAGGAGTGAATCACTGTAGCTGGCTGTTTGCCAATTTAATCATCTCTCTATCCCCTTCTGTTTGCTATATATTTTTTGAAACAGAGAGGTTAATATTTAAGTAATGTGAAGGCTTTCTTTTTCAGTATTAGATTGGATTGTTCTTGTAGGTTCTTTGGGAGTAGAACTATTCTGAAGAAGAAAGAACCTGAAACAGAGGAATACCAGGTTTTCATGAGCTCACTTCTGTGGTAGCCTTGGTTACAGCATTACTCAGGGCACTTAAAGGCTCAAGTCCAGTGCCACAACTGTAGTCCAGTTGGAATGACCAGAATCATTTTTGATCTCTGTTGCCTGGCTCAGTTTTTTTTTTAAGTTTAATTAATTTAATTTTTTTTGTTTGTTTTTTGTTTTTTGAGAAGGGTTTCTCTGTGTAGCCCTGGCTGTCTTTGAAACTCACTCTGTAGACTGAACTGGAACTCACAGCCTCCCAAGTGCTAGGATTTAAGGTGTGTGCCACTACTGTCCAGTTCAATGCATTCTTTATGTTTGTATAAAATTAAGTGAATGCCTTTATTCAAGGGCAGTTATCTTCTGTCACCATGATAAACACGGTGACCAAAAGCAACTCAGGGAAGAAAGCCTTTATTTCTTCTTACAACTCCCATGTTATATGTCATCACTAAGGGAAGACATGGCAGGAACCTGGAGGCAGGAATTCATTTCAGACCTTCTGGAGGAGCATCGTTAATTGGCTTATTCCTACTACTCATACTCAGCTTGCTTTATTAAATATACAACCTGGAACCACTGGCCTAGGGGTGGTACCAGCCAAAGTGAACTGGGCTCTCCCATGTCAATCATTAATCAAGACAATCCCTTCGACTACCTACAAGCCAGTCATATAGAAGCATTTTCTCAGTTAAGATTCCCTCTTCCCAGATACGTAGATTTATGTCTAGTTGACAAAAACCAATTAGCACAGGTAATGGAGTTCTTCCTCTACAAATGATAAAAACCCAAGTGGAGTGGTATAAAAAGAGAGGATGCAATAGTCAAAGAGACTAGACTGGTAAGGAACAGTGTTGCTTCTGGAGTGGCTCTGAGAGGATCCTGCACTTCTGGACTCTGCTTTTTTTCCATGGCTTTGTTCTTAGCATACTTTTGTATATGGCTTTAAGGGAACACTATAGGGCTTTGGGTTGATGGATTTCCTTTCTTAGCAATTTTACTGAGATTCTGCAAGTTCATTGGTCTCATTGTATCATGTTCTTGTCCACAAAACAATCACTGTGGGGACAGTGGGATTAATGTTACTTGGTAGCTAGTGGAATCACTTGCTAATCATTGGTGCTTAGGAGAATATATAGTTAAGACTCATCCAGACTGTAAAAACCCAGAAGAATCTAGATCCCAAAGTAGTATGCTACAAAAGAAAGGAGATAAAGCAGTGGTGAGACAGATGCCAGGGACTAGGGATGCAGGCCAAATGGGCATTCTGCTGCTGTCCTTGGTGTGTGCCCTGTTTAGGAGACTAACATAGTTGATTTCAGTAGCTTCTGTAAGCACTGAATTTTAGTGGTATTCTGGGATTGTGGAAATTCAGAGAAAGGTTGTTTAGGTGCCTTGTCTTCAGAAACCATGTGGAGATGATATCTTAGGTGAAGGGCTGGGAGAAAAAAGGTGCAGGTATAGGCCATCTTACTGGACCACACTGTGAAGAATGAGAGTGAAAAGCAGTTAGGTCATGTGAAGGAACATGATCTAGTTGATAAAGAACCCATGACTAAAAGGGATTTGTTAATTACTGTTCTTTGGCTGTGGCAAAACATCAGGACCGACCAAAAGAAAGTATTTAAATTGGGACTTGCTTATTTATAGTTTTAGAGTTAGTCTGTGTCCATCATGATGGGGACTATGGTGGCAGGCAGGCAGCATGGGACTGCGCGCACGCACACGCGCGCACACACACACACACACACACACACACACACACACACAGTGAGCCTGGTGTGGGCCCACCCTCAGTGACACACCTCCTCTAGCAAGGCCATATTTCCTAGTCCTTCCCAAACAGTTCCACTAACTACTGACTAAGCAGCAAATATATGAGCCTTTGGAGTCCATTCTCATTCAAGCCACCATAGGGGAATGGTCAGTTTTGCATGGTCGGCAGATCACTGACAGTATTATGACAGTGAAAATAAATTTAAGATGAGCCATATCAGAAGTAATAGAGCAGTCATGACGTTGCTCTGAGTGCACATGATGGTAATAGAAGGGGAGGGTCAGGCAGATTGGACCTTGTGCTGAATCGGACTGATGGAAAAATCCAAGATGGCTGTCAGATTTTTGTTTGAGTCACTAGTATAAAGCAGCACCTCCAAAATTTGGCTAATAAAAGGGTGAATTAGAGATAGAAAGATCAAAGTATTTCATTTTCTTATATGCTGTATGTGGAGTCGTTATGCAGAATATCAGATGTGTTTCTAGCAAGTATTTGTTGTGCTTGACTTTTCCAGAGAAAGAAGTTAATATTGGAAATAGTGATGTAGACAAAAGCAGCAGTAGGGTAAGTGGGGTCAGAGGATGTAGGTAGGCCAGCAAGATCAGGGTTACACTGATCTTGATAATCACTGAAGAGCAGGAATTGTAAAGTTAGGCTAAGAATTAGAAGATCATGTTTAAAAACAAAGCAAACTAGAGTGACTAGAGGAAGGTTCATCATCAGGAGAAAGGGAATTCGTATGGAGCAGCAGTGTTCATGTATGAAGTCCGTGAACTGGTACAAGTGACAGTGAACTGGTACATGTGTCTGGCAGTGGCTGCCCTTTAAACATGCAGGCACAAATGGAAATGAATATAAAGCCCATTTTTATGAATTTTACTGTAGTGGTGAATAGTTAATTCTCTTTGGCTCCCGGTGGGTTGCGTGGGCTGCACCCACCCTAGAGCTCAGATAGAGCTCTGGGAACATGAATGAAAGACACACTCACATGCCTTGACTAGTTCAATGGCTGGGCACTTCCAAACCTCCCATGGCTAGCACACACTCCCCTCTGGTATTCCTGAGTTAACATCTTTTAAAATCTATATTTCATCTCTGCATACCTCAGACCCAATGGGAGAATGGGCTAAAGGCCACATTCCTGGATTCATTTTCCTCAGTACCTTGCCTGCACAATCTAAAAGTCCCGCCTCTGTCTCCCTGCCCAGCCATTGGCTGTACGGCACTTCTTTATTACCAATCAAAGCCAGCTGGGGGCAGGGACCTTCAGTATCTGGAAGCTTGGCTTTTGGGAGCAAAATTAAGACAGAGCTAATTCCCAACATTTTACAAACAGTTGAGGATGTTGATGGTGAGCCAGAGTCTTTGCTGTGAGCATGATTACATGAGGGACATGGTGGACCCTGGTGCTGGGGCAGTGCTCTGCCGCTTCACCTACCTGGGAAACGTCTGCTCTGTGCTCCAGGTGCATGTGCTTCCCCTAATGCAAACCTTAGTTCCAGAGGAGCCACAGGATGGGACAGGGGTGGGGGTGGCTCACAGCCATTGGACAGGACTGGGGGGCTTCCCAAGGAGCCATTGGGCAGGACTGGGGGGCTTCCCAAGGAGCCATTGGGCAGGATTCAGTGTAAGGGTTTGTATCTTCTAAGGATTGAAAAGTTACAGGGTCTGTTCATGTGTGAAGAGCTTGTCCTCCAGAGTGCTGATGTGTTCCTGGTAAGAACTGCATTTAATTGTTGCTGAAATCCTTATTTAGGCAAGAAATACAGCCTACAAATGGATCAGAACATCTCTGGCTAAGCCAGTAGCAGAGAAAGAAGAAGGAGAAAAGGAGTTGGAGGCAGAAAATACTGAGGAGGCCCAGAAACGTTCAATAGAGGTAACCAAAGCGACTGAGCTCTTCTAAAGAAGGCTGAGATTGAGGGGCTGGCAGATGGCTCAGCGATAAATGGTTTGCTGCCAAAGCATCAGGACCTGAACTTGGGTTCCCAGCATCCATATAGAAGGCTGACTGTGATATCACATAGTTGTAACCCCAGTGCAGGAAGGTGTGGGGTGTGAAGGCAGGGGGATTCCCCCAGCTATCACTGGCCAGCCAGTCTAGCCATAACAGTAGGCTCCAAGTTCAGTGAGAGACCCTGTCACAAAAGACAAAGTGGGGCTGATAGAGGAAGGCATTGGACATGGACTTCTGAACTCCATGCTCACACATGTAGGTGGGTGCACCCCCCAGACACAGGTGAGTGCACCCCTTCTACACACAGGTGAACAGACCTTCCCCTCACACACACAGGTGAGTGCCTTCCCTACATTCACACACAGTTGAGTATGCCCCCAGACACAGGTGAACACCCCTCCCCCCACGGGTGAGTGCATCCCCACCCCACACTCACTCACACACTGGTGAGCACACCCCCCTTACACAGGTGAGTGAATCCTCCTCCCATCCCTCACTGACACTAAAACAGAGGTGATATTGCAGTTGAGCTGAGGGTCCTTTTATTTTGTTATGCTGGTAACAATAATTTCAACATTACTATTCAGGTTGGTATCATTTCAGTTCCAGTAGAAGAGGAATGAATAAAAATAATGAAATGAAGGGGAGAGAGGGAGGGAAGGAGGGAAGTTGGTCGTAACTCAAAGTAAATTGTCAGACACTTATTTTAGTCCTTTGGCCAGACATCCAGCCGTTGAGGAGCTGCTGTTGCTGCAGTTATGAGCCCAGCTCTGGAAGGTGGCATGCTGTGGAAGAATAGCGGGCCTGCTAAACAGTGCTAAACAGTGGGCATGGGAAGCATTGTGTTCGTTCCTTAGTGTCAGAAGCAAGGGGCTGCCATTTTCACCTACAACAATAAACAACAACAATACTATTCATTTTGCTTTGTTTGGCTCTTAGGATATCCACGCATTTGCAATCCGGAGCTTAGCAGAGTTGACTGCCTGCTCAATAGAATTGTTCCACAAAACAGCAGCATTGGTTCTGCATGGCCAGAAGCAGGAGGTGACAGCCTTAGAGAGGAGCCAGACTCTCTCCCAGTAAGTATGACATATCTGCATCTCTCAGAGGAACCTGCTGAGACGGTTTCTAGTTCCTTCCAGCTTTCAGAAAGTTACTTTTTAACAGGTACTGGTGCCATTGCATATGGATACAGTTAAAGGCTTGCTCACTTAGGGTATTGTTACTGAGCAGGGACAGTGTAAACCTGCCTGTCTCATTACCTGATTTATTCTCTGAAAACTATGTCTTCGCGGATTGTTAGTCTCGGTAGGAGTAGAACTTGGCATAGGTAACAACAGAAAGTGCTCCTAAGTCCTTCAGCTCTTAAGTAGAGTATTAGTCACCCGTGCTCACTGGGTGCCAGGCACTGTGCTAAAGGATTCATGGATATTATTTTTAATTTTTACAGCAGCACAAAAGGTAAATAATTAGTACAAATGACTGCCCTGGGTCTGTACTATTTTTTAGTAGTATAAGGACAGTTGAAGGAGGCTGACCAGGCCCCACACATAGTTTTTCATTTTTGCTGATTTTGAACAAACATATTTCAAAGTGGTAAAATGTGAATAATTGCAGTAGAAAGGGCAAGCCTAAGCCTAATAGTTTATAAATCTAAATAGACATCCTTGTGTGTATATGTGTGTGTATGTGTGTGTGTGTGAGTGAGAGAGAAAGAATGTATGTGTGTATATGTGTGTGTGTGTGTGTATGTAAGGGAGACACACACACACACACACACACACACACAGACAGTAGACATAGGGGAGGGGGCGAGAGCATTTGCTATGCTTGTTGGCTCAAGTTCGAGGCCAACCTGGTCTACAAGATGATTTCCAGGACAGCTAGAGCTATACAGATAGACCCTGTCTCAGTATTAACAAAGCCAGCCAGCCAGTCAGCCAGTAGTACCAATGATTATCTTATGGAAGTATGGGGGATAAAGAAGTCAACACGTGATAAGAAGACTATGTCAGTGTTTGACCTTAGGGAATTACCACACGAGGTGTGGAAGACTTGTGGTGGGTGACAGATGAGCAAGGGTGGGGAGCTGTTTCACAACTCAGGCTGGAGGGACCTGGGCAAGAAGGAAAGGAGCCAGAAAAGGGAGAGGCCTGCAGGGACTAGAACCTGAGAGAGGGTGGCTGGTTCAGATGTCACGGTGAAGGAAGAAAGCATGACTTCCACTGCAGAGTTAGGGAGCTCATTCACCAAGAAGCATCCCTTATAGGAAAAGGCAGGTAAGGGTCTGTCTGCAGCAGGAAGGAATGGACACTCAGCACCAAGGACAGGCTATAGCCATGGAGTCCAAGGCAGAGTGCAGAGTAAGTGGCAGGGTCACTCTGTTTCTTAAGTATGTCACTCTAGAGCTGTGTATTCCATACTGAAATAGTGGGAAAAGACTTATTTACGCCATTAAAGGCATCCTTCTTCATTACTAGGAGGGATGTGTCTCTGTGTAGCAGTTGTTAAGCACAGTGTGTTAAATGAATAGAAAAAGAAGAGTGGAACTCTCCTGATGTGTTCTTCTCTCCAGGATGACAATCATGCTGTGTAAAGACCTGGCTTCTCTGTCTAAAGAGTTCACCACCTGCCTGACCACAGCTGGGGTAAGAATTCCTGCTCGTGGGGTTGGTGTCTGAATGATATAGTTTATGTACCATAAAGTTCACCTGTCTCGGTACAAGTCGATGCTTGTTAGTATATTTACAGACATCTACAGTTGTTATTAGGATTGGAGTTTAGGAGGTTTCACCGCTGCCTCTAAGATTTCTACACATCAGCACTCCCCATTCCCCTCTCCATGCTCTCCTCCTACTAGTCGAGGATGCTGCATTTTCTCTCTCCAGAAAGCTTTCTCAGTCTAGACATTTCATATCAGTGGGATAGCATGTGTATGTTTTGTTAGGTTGGAATATTAGTTTTGAAGTTGGTCCTGTTTCAGCATGTGTTTGTACTTCCTGTTTTTATTAGTACTTTATTTATGACTGAATAGACCCCATTTTTATCTGATTTTCAGTTGATAGACATTTGGATTGTTCCTATTTGTGATTGTTGTAAATGATATTGTCGTGAACATAGTGTGAGCCATCTTCACTTTTCTTGGGTAGATGCGGAATTGCTGAGCCTTATGGGTAACATGGTAAATGCCACATTGTTTCCAAAGTGGCTCCATAGTTTCACAGTCTTACCAGCAGTGGATGAAGTGCCAGTTTGTTGCAGCTTCACCTGTACTAGCTGTCTCTGTGAGCATGAAGTGCTGCCTCACTGCTGACTGCATTTGCATTTCTCTAGTGTCTTAAGGTACCGAGTGTCCGTCTTTCCACACACCCCTTGAGCATTTGAGTGACTCTGAAGAGACAGATGTCTGCTACAGTAACTTTAACTAGGGTGTTTGCTTTTTATTACCGACATGTAGAACCTTCCTGTGTGTTATTGATGTAAATTTCTTGTCAGGTATGTAGTAGACATAGACTTGACCTCAGTACATGGGTTACTCTCACTTTTCATTTCTTTGCCTTTGCAGTGCTGGGGATCAAACCCAGGGACTTATACATGTAAGGCAAGCACTCTACCACCGAGTTATAGGCCCATCCATCTTGTAGGTTTTTGAGACAGGGTCTGTGTAGCCCAGGCTGGCCTCTTGTGTACCTTTTGCTTCCTGACCAATGGAATTACAGGTGTGTGCCACCATATCTGGATTCTGGGTTTGTTTTCTTGATTTGTTGTCCTGTGCAACATTTATGAATTTCAACAAAGTTCTGCTTTCATCGGTCATTGTCATCACATACAATTTTGGTGTTTTAACAGAAGTCAGCACCTCACCAGAGACCAGCTCATTTTCTTTGATGAGTGTTGATGAGTTCTTATGTCTGTGATGAGGGTTGGGGGTTGAGTTGATGTGTGTGTGGTATGAGGTGCAGGTTACAGCTTCATTGGTTTGCATTCTTCCTTCTCATGCACCAATGTAAAAGTTACCCTTTCCCCATTGAAGTCTCTGTCCCCTTGCCAGAGGTCATAAGATTACAGACAGACACACAGTTGTATTTCTCATGTCTGTATTTGAGTAGCATGCATTGTGGTGGTTTGCATGAGAAATGCCCTCCATTAACTCATGCGTTTGACTGTCCCCAGTTGGTGGCAGTGTGTGGGGAGGTAGGCCATGGAGTTTATAGGCTGTTGAGCCTTGCTGGGGGAAGTGTGCCACTGGAAGTGGGCTTTGAGAGTTTGTGGCCTTGCTCTTTCCTTTCTGTCACTTTTTCCTATGTGTGCTTGAGGTGTTTTCAGCCAGTCTCATGCTCTGATCTTCTGCCACTCAGCCTTCCCTGCCTTTATGATTTGAAGTTGCTGACGGTTTGTAGTGATGTGGAAGGTGATTGGGAAACTGATGATCTCGGGGTGAGATAAACCAGAGCACGGAAGAAGATGAGACTAGGTCCTCAGCGCGGGCATCAGCGCTGTGGTGGCCGAGGTGCTGCAGAGCCTGGTCTAGCAGAACCGTGGCCCAGGTGAAATGCTGAAGCTGCTCAGACGTTTCCTGTTTAGAGTCATCCTAGAGGCAGCTCCTTGTCCTTCCTAGCATTCTCTCTAAACGAGCTCCTGGGTTTCCTGAATAAAGGAGTTATTTTGTGTGTTCTATGAAGGCAGGCTTGCTAAGATAAGTGAACTACAAAGTGCTGCCCTATTGAAGTTTGTACTGTGTGTGTATGAATGAGACTCTCAGAGGCCTGTCTTCAAAGCAGCTGGGTGTTTGTGCGCTTATTTTAGAATTGTCCCAGCATTTGTTGTCAGGTTTCCAACTGCCCTTCTAAAATGTTCTTCCTATAGTTTATCTGCACGTTTACGTCATTGCTATAATTCCTGAGTGCACTGTCCTCGTTTCTTTTCCTCTTGCTGTGATCAAATGTTGCAGCAGACGCAGCGTAAGGGGGAAAGTTACAGGATGTAGTCCGTCATGGCGGGGAAGTCAAGGCGGCAGGAGCCTGAAACCATCAGCAGAGCAGTGAGTGCATGTGTGCCATGTTCAGCCTGCTGCCTCCACCAGAGCAGTGCAGGGCCCCTCGAGGGAGTGGTCCCACCAGCACTTACTTACCTGGTGACCTGAGTTGTGTGTCCACAGGCAAGTGGAAGAGAGAACTGCTCCTGAAATGTCCTCTGACTTCCACACTTGTGCTGTTGCCGTTACTCATGTGAACCTCATGAACACACACGCACACACACACACACACACACACACACACACACATATACACCAAAAAACAACAGCAGCAGCAGAACTATTAAGCAGTGCATTATTCTCAATTTGGTAGCATAGAAAGGTATAAAAAGTAAGCTTACAACACGTAAGGTTTCCTCCCAGAGATGACACTTGGCTCTTGCTTGGTCAAGATGCTCTGTGCTTTTTACCCATGTGTGTTTCAAGGTGAGATCTGTTCTACCTGTTTTTTTTTGTTTTTTTTTTTTTGTTTTAAGGTGTGCTGTGATAAAACTCTCTCCTTTATTCCAGGTCAGAGAGGAGACAGATGTTCTTAATCCATTAATCACTGCAGTGTTTCTAGAGGTTAGTAGTAATGGTTTTTACGTCTCTGACTCCTAAGGCATTATTATGCATTAATTTTTTTTTTTTTACATCCTTAGGTTTTGCTTTTTAAAAACCAGATTGCAATTTAGCCCTGCTGATATCAGAGATCACTAAATGCTGTTTCTTTGATGTGCATTCCCTACTCAGTAGTCAGAGGGTGTAACAAAGCTGAAGGGTAAAGTGACGAGGAAGGAGCCACAGGCTGTCATTACCTATGTCACTTCCTACCTCGAAGCCTGATGCACAGTTCTCAGTAATGGAACTCCTTCTGGCCACCAGCTGTTGACATGAAAGACTGAAACTCACTGAGACAAACACTGCTTCCTGAAAGGCTGGGCCTTGTGCAGAAGTGTTAGGAATAGGCACGTGGCCGTTTCCAAGGAAAAAGTTCTTCTGTCTTTTGACAGAGCTTGCATATCCTTGACAGTCTGTATATGATAACACCATAGGGGTTAAGTCTTTGGAAGGGGCGGGAGGGGGAGCTGGCTTAGCGGTTAAGAGCACTGACTGCTCGTCCAGAGGCCCCCATGCTTAATTCCAAGCCCCCACATGGTGGCTCACAACTGTCGCATACTTGCAGGCAAAGCACCAATGTACATAAAGAAAAAGTTTCAAGAGGAGTGAGAAGATGCTGTAGTTGGTCAGATTGCCACCCATGTGGGGTAGTTTCTGGAGTCCATTCTGTCAACGTTCTAATAACTTAGACCTGTGATGGCCTGGTGAGAAGAGCTTATATAAAGCTAGGAGAGAAGTATATTGATAATTGGCTAGGTTTTAATTATGAAGTAAGGGTCAGTGAGATAGCTCAGTAGATAAAGGTGCTTGTTACCAAGTCTGACAGCACGGGTCTGATCCACAGGATCCAACGGTGGAAGTAGAGACCGGATTAAAGGTTGTTCTATGACTCCACATGTGTGCACACACAAGTAAATAAATAAAAACATAAATGAAAACTTTTTAAAGAACCAATTAGACTATTTAGTTTAAAATTATTTTAAGTTATTGTTAAAGAAATGCTCTTAACTCTTCAGCTACATAGCTCTGAGTAGCTCAGACCTCTTGTGATAAGTAACTGCTTTAAACATGAGCCTATGGTTTAGTGGCTGGCAGAGTTGAAAGCACTTGGCAGCCAGGAGGCCTCCCTAGGCCTCCCTCGGAGTCCTGGGTTGGAGATGCCTTTCCTGGCAGTTTTACCGTTTTAAGTGCGAGGAGCTGTAACTAGATGATCTCTTTGGTCTCCTTTGGCTGGAAACTGTGTTATCAAGTGTCCCATTGAAGTTCTGATAGGAGCGCCAGCCACTGATAAGTGTACAAGAGGCAGGCTCTCTTGGTGTGAGCTCCCTGTTTCCATTTTGAATGGGCTATTCTTACATATTGTCCTTGGAAATGTATGTCTTTATTTTAGGCTGTTGTTCTGGGAAGGGAGAGCCTGTCAGATATCAGCCAGATCTGCATACTTGGGCGTAAAGATTTTGTAAGGCTTCTTGTCCACATGTCTGTCACACTGAGCAGACTGTGTCTGTACTGTTCACACCTGTGTGCAGTGCTTCTGTCATGGCTTTGAGTCTGTGGAAGGAGCTGTGATGGTTCAGAGCCTCCTGAGAGCACAGTCAGTCTTGGCTCTAGTGTGGGAACAGAATGCCCAGTCAGCAGTGGAACACAGTCCTTGGTTGTCTAGTTTGAGCAGCAGTCAAAGCTGCCATGATGGGTGGGTTGGGGAGCCAACGTCTTTTGGTGTTGCAGATTATCTGAGTCCTAGGTCTGTCTTGTCCCATGTCAAACTTAAGTGCAGTAGTCAAGCCTGCCCTTTCTTTACTTCACGAACTGCAGCTTCCATTGGATCGCAAACACAGGCCTGCTGTTTCATTGTCTTTAAGTATTTCCTCCTTCATGTGATTGTAACATTTTCTTTTTGGTGACTTCTCAATTCGTCCAGGCCTCAAACAGTGCCTCCTACATTCAAGATGCCTTCCAGCTCCTCCTGCCTGTGCTGCAGATCTCGGTCATCGAGAGCAAGACAGAGTCACCCAGGTGTGAGCCACCAGCCCAGAGACCTCTGACAGCACTGAGGAGCACAGAAGAGTCCGCCTGAGAGCGGGATAGCCAAGAAATCTGACTTTGCTCAGGGACGCCCTGCAGCCAGAGCAAGACATAGTGCTGTGTGTGAGAGCCCAGGCAGGGCTTCTCTACGTAGGACGCAGGCTCACAGTGGTGCCTGCTTCTCTATACAGGGCGCAAGCTCACAGAGGTGCCTGGTTCTCTATGCAGGGCGCAGGCTCACAGCGGTGCCTGGTTCTCTATGCAGGGCGCAAGCTCACAGAGGTGCCTGGTTCTCTATGCAGGGCGCAGGCTCACAGCGGTGCCTGGTTCTCTATGCAGGGCGCAGGCTCACAGCGGTGCCTGTCTCTCTACTCAATTGCTCACACTGCTCTTCCTGGCCTTATAAGTAATACATTATTTAAAAAAACAAAACAAAACTGTATTTCAGGAAAGTCAGCGGGACATTCTGGCAAAACTACTGGATTTTCTTAGAAAGCTCAGAAGACACTAAAGACTGTCCTGATGCCATCTGCAGCCAGTGGTAAAATTGTTAAACGGGAGAGAACAAAACCTTAGCTTGGTATCCTGGGGTTTATGACATTCTTCGTACCCTGGGTTTTCTCCTTTCCAGAATAAAGCTTGTGGCTTCTAGAGAACGGGGGCAGCATAAGCCCTAAGTGAGATGGTGGACAGGCTGCCTGCCCTTTCACTTTTAGATGTTTGGCATGGGCATGGAGTAGACACTTGTAGCCAAGTGTTTGAACCACAGCAAAGTGCCCGTTGGCTTCAAACGACTTTTCCCAGTGAGACTGTGCAGCTGTGCATCTCAGGTGCTCTGGGTCTCTTCAGACTGCGTCATGCACACCCTGCCTGAGGCTGCATTCATTCCTGCAGGTGCATTCTTCAGCTGCCGCCTCCAGAGCGGGAGCAGGCTCTTTTGGTGGTGGGCTTTTGTCGAGTCCTATGAAGGTGTTCACTTAGAACAGGATTTAGCCTCAGGCGTTTCCCCCTCATTATTTCTTTGTTTTAATGTATTTGTTATTGTGCTTTGAGCAAAGCTCAGCTGCCATCCTACGCTCGTAAGCCTTCTTTGCAATTTTCAACAGTTAAAAGCTATTTTGTTATCCAGGCTTTTTGAAAATGTTCGTTAACTTTGTGATTTTTAGTGGCTCTGGTAACTTTTGAGAGCCCTGTCCTTCATCTTTGAAAACCATTACAATAAAATATAATTATACCTGCTTATAAGTGTGGTATTTAAGAAATATCTAGAATTAAAATATTTTACTTTAAAGCTGTCCATTTTCATAAAAGGCTTAAAAGTGAAGCGTCAGAGAAACAAGGTTCTGAGAATGATAAGCCCTGAGGTAATGTGTCGTTAAGGCCCCTGTCCAGGCTGTGAGGGGAACTTTGGAAATGCGCACACTGGAATGACTCCAGCTGCAGTCCATCCCTCAGGCTCCAGTCTTCTCGGTTCCCTGCTCAGAAGCCTTGCCTGGTTATTTTGTTGTCTGGAGGAATCCCAGGTCCCTAAGCGCTTTGTGTCTGTCATCTTCCCGGGGAGCGGAAGGGACATCCAGATGCGCTCTCGGCACTTGTCGCAGAGCCGGAGGTGAAGAGAAGTGACCGGTGTTTCACTTACACATCAGGGCTGGACTTGCCAGAGAGCACGGTTCTGAGCTGCAGTCGGCCCCACACGCATGTTTTCTCTACACCGCAGCTTCCACAGTGCAGGTCAAGTCACTCCACTTCATGTTGGATACATGTGTGTGTATTGAAACTCTTAGAGTATTTCATTATTATTTGAGAATATATCATACATGTGAACAATGCATTTGGATTCTGTACACTCCTAAAGCATCCCCACGTCCCCTCCCAACCTCACATCCTTTAAAGTTTGTTTTTTTGTTTTTTTGATAGCACACTGGGTCCCATTAGTGCTGCCCCCCTGTGCATATATATATATATATAGAGAGAGAGAGCCATCCACTGGAGCATGGGCAGCCTACCAGGGACCACACCCTAAAGAACACTGGCTCATCCCTTCTGCAGCAGCCATTGATAGATAGCTCCTCAGCTAGCAGTTGGTCCTCAGGGGCCCTCCCCATCCATGTTGAAATGCTGACTGGCTTGAACTGGTTCAGGTTGTGTGCAAGCATCCACAGCTGCTGTAAGCTCATGGGTGCAATGTTCCCATCATGTCTAGAAAACGCTTTCACACTAACCCTCCACAACCTGCTCTCCGGTCTGTCTGCTCTTTGAAACTGTTCTCAGAGCCTTGTGGAGGGTAGGGTGTGGTACAGGCATCACATTTGTAGCTAAGCATTCCCTTGCCACTTATTTTTTTTAATCAGTGGCTGGTTTGGAACTTGCCGTGTAAACCAGACTGGCCTCAAACTCCTAGATCCACCTGCTTCTGCCTAGATGAAAGACATTAGCTACCAAGCCTAGCTTGCATAACTTTTGAAAGCATTGTTTATGAGCTAGAATGGCCAGTCTCATCCGAGTAACTTAGAGTGAACATGGAAATTTCAGTTGAGATTTTAAACCTAAAGGGCCTAAGTTTTCCATGCAACCGACACCCTGCTTACCTCTCATGTGGCACTGAATAATTCAGCTGTGTGTTAAAGAAGTTCCAAAAGTCGAACAGCATGCGGATATTGCCTTCAATAAATCTGGATGTACTTTTGTATCTGGCATAACTCTCTAGAGTAATAGAACTTATAGAATGAATCTCTGTAGGCGTGTTTATTAGGATGACTTACAGGCTGTGGTCCAGCTAATCCAACAATGGCTGGCTACGAACAGAAAGTCGGAGAATCCAGTAGGTTGCTCAGTCTGCAAGGCTGGATGTCTTCTCTGCTTTTCAGTGTATGCTGGCATCTTGGAAGAAGTAGCTCTAATGCCAGCGAAGGAATGGCCTTGCTAGCAAGTCCAGGGCAAGCAGGTAGAGAACAAAAGCTACCTTTCATGCTCTTGTCTGGGCTTCCTGCAGAAGGTGTGGCCGAGATTAAAGGTGTGTCTTCTCACTTTAGGATCTGGATTAAAGATCTAGCATTAAAGACCTGCATTAAAGGCATGTCTACTCACCTCAGGGATCTGGATTAGAAGTGGATCTTCCTACTTCAAAGTAAGCAAAAATCCTTCACAGGTGTGCACCCTCCTCCACATCATTTTTAGATTGTAGTTGATTCCAGATGTAGTTGTCAACCAAGAACAGCCATTACAGCAACCCTCCAGCTCACTTTGGTATTCTGTTGCAAGGCCGGAAGTGTGACTATCAGTACAGAATATGATCTGCTGGCATCTGGAATACGTGCTTAAACTGGGTGGCTCCCCAGGCACAGACACTGAGGCCTCCTAAGAGGCAGCCTCAGCTAGGCCCTGTACCCAGGTCTTCTGCTCTGTTTGTGCCTGTCTGACATTCGATCCCACCTAACTTCGGCTTGTGTGGAGAGACACTGGGCTAAGTGCTGGGGGAACAGAATATGGAGGTGCGCATGTCCATTCAGGTTAGTTCATGCTGAGCCGTCTCCATGTAGCAGCCATGGAAGCCTCAGAGGAAGGGAGGAAGCAGCTATTCTTAACGAACTGTGGCTGGGTTGGATGGCCTTGTCTCCTGACTGCCTGTCCAGGTAGCATTGCAGATGTTTACAGATGTGCTCATCACACCCTTGTTGCTGCCTTGGCTGGTTTTGACTCAAGGAGCTGATACCTACTGTCTCTGCAACTGCAGAATTACCAGCCACCAACAGCTAAAAGGAAGCTCACACAGGGGGCACTTTGAATAGGAAGTACTGTGGAATGTACTTTAAATTCTTATAATTATTTGGGGGCCAGGGTAACGGCACCCCCAGTTTTGAGACTACAAGAGTGCTTCAGACAGGTTCATAAATGAATCTCTGCTCTCTCGTTTCCCAGCCATTTGGCAATGAACAAGTAATCAACTTTTCAATTTTATCTACAAATTCAGTCTTGTGACACTGTGAATCAGTCATTAGTAGGTTGATCTGTGTCAATCATTTATGGAGACACTGCCTGTGACAGTGTCCCAGATACTGTCCTGAATACGTATCGTGCAGTGCTTACACCATTTTATCCTCACAACCACTCTGCTGTTTACATGCCTATTTATAGATGAGGAAACTGAGGCATGGGAGAGTTAAGTCATCAGACAGTCTGAGGTCATAGAGGTGTCAGTGATGGGGTTCAAATCCAGTGCACCAGAGTTTCTGCTTTCCATGATGTGACACAGTCACCATGCGCCATCAGCAGGGAAACCAGTTTAATTCTTGGCTGTTATGATAATGACCACGAAACAGATTGAAGAAGCCTGACTTTTAGATGTCAGCTCCGTGTGCAGAGCCTCTGTGGTGAGTCTGTCCTGTGATTTTAGCCCCATATGTGCCCTATGTTATTTCCTGAAGGGAATGGCACAGAGATGGCCAGCCAGTGATAAAACCTGTGTGGGAGCATCTGATTGGGGTTTCCCAGAGCCACTAGACTTGGCATAGAAAGGACAATATGGTCACAGAACATGTTTGACACAGCAGGAACAAAGGCCTCCGTTATGTAGAGACATCTGTGTTGATTAGTTTAATTAGTCATGAGAAAGGAGGACATGCTTTGCCTAGCAGCTATGCTTGTAACACCCCAAAACTGGAAAGGCCTAGACTCGGAGACAGCTATACTATGTGATTCTCAGCAATTAAAGTAATGAACCCATAATAGATCATTGTACCAGCTGAGGTCAATCCCAGGGGAATTAATTATGCAGATTTTGGGGAAAAAACCCTACAGGCTACATTCTGCATAATTCTGTTTATGCAGCATTAAAAATGATAATATAATCAGGACCTGGCTTCTTGTCTGATATCTGTACATCAGCTGAGTCTAAAGATAGACCAATCTCCAGTACCATGTGGGTTCTAGAGGTTGTGGGGTGCCTTCCTCATTCTGGCTGCAGGGCAGAGTAGCAGCAAAGAGCCCACAGCATTTCAGTAAGGAGACTCAGCTGTGAGCCAGCCCCAGGGTTGGGGTTCACTGAGTCCTGACCAAGGCAACATGGAGTCAGTTGGGTTGGGTTGGCCATATTCTGGGGAAGAATGAACTGAATAGGAAACATGGGACCTCTGGTTGGAAGGATGTCTTCTGTCAGAGCAAGGTCAGACTTGAATGGAGTGTGTGGACTCCACGGTAGCTCAGAATCACCTAGGGGAGAAAGCATCAACCCAGTATCTTTACCATGTTAGTCTGTGTGCATGTGTTAGGGAATGGCTTGATTGTTATTTGACCGAGGAGGGCTTCTTAATCCACTGTGGGTGGTACTGTTCCTGGGCAAATGGCAGCTGGTAAGAGCTGGTAAGCACCCTCCACCACGGTTCCTGACTGAGTTCCTGGGCCGACTTTCCTTTGTGATTGACTGTGACTTGGAATTATAAGCTGAAATAAACAGTTTTCTTCCTTCTTTGGACAGACTCCCCAACCTCCCCCCCCCCCAGTAGTAGATATCAACCTAGACCGGTGTCCCTTCCACTGTCAAGCAAGCAGTGACAGCAAGCAGTGTGGGTCCTGACCTGGAGACAGGATGCTCTGCCTCCAGAAGACTCTGCTAGAGAAACATCTGTATCTGGAAAGCAGAGGGTCTGGTTGGGCAGGGAGGGAGGGACTGCTGGAGATGAAATTGCTCCCATCAGGCAAGAGGCTGGCTCCAGGTTCTGTAGAAGGTCGGAGACAAGAGAGGTCAGGGGATGGAGCTACCTGGGAGCTGATGGATGGGAGGGTGCGGGACTGTCCTGGCCATCCAGCCTCTGTCTCATCGTCTTGCTAAAGTCTGACTGCTTATCCCACAGAACCAGGAAGTGATGGCCAGGAAACAGAAAAAAAACAGGCCTTGCCTCAGGATCCAGATGACAGGTGGTCACAGCCTAGGGAGAGGGTGAAGCCAGAAGGAAGTGAGGTGAAACGGCCACACAGGTGTGAGATCCCCGGGAAGGTCAGCAGCAAAGGCGAAGAGTCCGCACGCACTAGTTAAGCCTCTGCGATTGACTTTACTGATCGCTACTGACATGGGCAATGTGTCCAGGCAAACTTAGGTGCTCGGTCTGTGAACCCGGGTCCCTCTGACTGATAACGCTCTTCCTTATTCCCCAGAGATCAGGATGTCTTGGAATTTTTTCTGCCTGACCAGAGTCCTGCTGGCTGTGCAGAGGAAAGTGGGGAGGGGGGAAGATAATGGCTGGTCTCATCGTCTTATGCCTGTCTTAGGCAGTTTGCACTCAAACATGCCCCTTACCTTTGCGGAATAAAAACTGGAAATAGGAGCCGGTGGGATGCTGCAGCGGTTAAAGGCGATTAATGCTAAGCCTGAAGACCTGAGTTCAATCTATGGGATCTATAGTGGTTAGTGGTGGAAAACACACACACACACACACACCTCCTGAAAGTTGTCCTCTGACTGCCACACAAATGCCTGGGCATGTATGTGTCCCTTGTTAACAAACAACCAAACACCAAACAAAGTAAAACAAAACAAACCCCCCAAATTCCCACTGAAATCCAAACTACAAATCTGTTTAGGATTCCAGGGTGCTTGGCTCCATCTGCTGGCCAGTTTTGGTCACTGTAACTTTTGCAATAGCGCCACCCTCAGTAATATTCCGGAAGGCTAAGGCTTCTAGGAAATCTCTGTCTGCTGTGGGGGCTGGGAGAAGGCTGGGCACATCACAGTTGTCCTGAGAGTCCAGTGAGTTGCTGTCACCTCTAGGTCACACGGGTGGTATTTGCAGCCCTCTGGAAGCTCTCATCTCGACTCATGATAGGGAAGTCCCAAGTGTCAGGACTGTCGGGCACTGGAGACCCTAGGGCCTGATATTTTTGAGGGTACTGTCCTAGTTAGGGTTTTATTGCTGCAAAGAGACATCATGAGCAAGGCAACTTTTATAAAGAACAACATTTAATCGGGGCTGGCTTACAGTTTCAGAGGTTTAGTCCATTATCCTCACGGTGGGAAGCATGGCAGCGTCCAGGCAGGCTTGGTGCTGGAGCTGAAGGCAGCCAGGAGGAGACTCTCTTCTGCACTGGGTAGAACTTGAGCACTAGGAGACCTCAAAGCCTATACAGTGACACACTTCCTCCAACAAGGCCACACCTCCTAACAGTACCATCCCCCTGGGCCAAACAGTCAAACGACCACAATCACAGAGACTCATGCAAAAGCAGGGCACACTCCAGGTCATACACACAGACCTAGTTTCCTAACACCAAATTCATAGTGCACTCCTCACGGGCTGCCTCCTCCGCCTCCAGACTTCCTGTCCTGGCTGACCCTTCTTTCCCTTCTCCTCTGAAGTAGGGAGAACAGAAGCAATAAGTACAGTGCTCTATCCATTTGTTACCATGACAACCTCCTCCTTCTGTTCCTGGCCCCAGCCTGACTTAGGGTGTTTGTCCTTCTCTCCAAGCCAGAGTATTCCTGGCAGGATGGATCGTGGAGGGAGAAGGGAGAAGAGCCCTGTATTTGCCTACAGCTCTGGCCCTCTTCCTTTCCAGCCTCTCTGGGACTCAGTTTCCCCTAGCCAATCAGTTCTGTGAGGTGACTAAGGAAGATGAAGGGGTGTTGGATATCAAGTGCTCTGAGAGTTCGTGAGCCTTCTGCGGAAGCATTAATGTCCATGTCTGTGGATTTTCTCCCAAGTTAGTCAGGACCCCAGGAGCGAACTGCTGTCTGGTCAGTTCAAGCACTATGGTGCCTCAGAGCAGAGAGACACATGGGGAGCACGAAGACAATTCACAGAGTGGCAGTGAGAAGAAGGGAATATATGATAGGAGAGGGTGGAAGCACTGCCCATGTTCGTGGACTGGCAGAATTAACATTGTAAAGATGGGCATATTACCAAAAGTGATGAACAGATTCAATGCAGATCCCATCGAAAGTCCAATGACATTGTTCACAGAACTGGGAAAAACAATGCTAAAGTTCACAGAAGAAGCACAAGCAACCCGCACAGCCAAAACAGCGTGAAGCTAAGAGCAATGCTGGAAACATGACTCGAATCTGAAGCTACGAGACACTCAGTGACAAAGCCAGCTGGGCATTGGCACAAAGCACGACCTGAAGACCAGCAGAATAAACCCCCTAGGATATGAAAACACCCTGGAGAGAAGATAGTCCCTTTATAGCCTCGCGTAGAAGACTGAACTGGATCTATCTTATGTGCAGCTAAGGTCAGCTCAAAGTGGATCACCTTAAGGGCGAAAACTTTGAAGTAAATAGAGGAAGACTCTTCAGTCTATTGGCCTGGTGAGGTAGAGGCAGGAGAATCAAGAGTTCAAGGTTATCACCAGCTACATATCCAGTTTAAGTCTAGCCTGGGTTACAGGTGCCTTGGTCTCAAAAGCAATACAAAACAAAAAGATCAAAAGTAAAACAAGACATGAAAATCATGTTTAATATTTTTATCCACTAGAGAAATGCAATACAAAACTATGGTGAGAGTTCATCTTAACCCAGTAGAATGGCTGGCATGCGAGATGGCATGAGAGTAAGATGGCATGCGAGGCATGGCAGGTCACACCGGCAACCCCAGAACCCTGAAGGATCACCATGATTTTGAGGCCTGTGGTGGTTTGAATATGCTTGGCCCAGGGAGTAGCACTATTAGGAGGTGTGGCCTTGTTGGAGGAAGTGTGTCACTGTGGGGGTGGGCTTTGAGAACCTTGTTCTACCTGCCAGAGGATGCCAGTCTTCTGTTGGCCTTTGGAACAAGATGTAGAACTCTCAGCTCCTCCAGCGTCGTGTCTTCCTGCACACTGCCGTGCTTCCAGCCATGATGATAATGGACTGAACCTTTGAACCAGTAAGCCAGCCCAATTAAATGTTGTCCTTATAAGAGTTGCCTTGGTCGTGGTGTCACTTTACAGCCTAACTAATGGAAACTCTAAGACAAGGCCAGACTAGGCTATGGTGTGAGACTGTACCTAAAATCGACAAAAACAACTAAAACACAAAAGCAAAAGCAATTAGAAGCAAAGATATCAAATATTGGGGAGCAAGGAACAAGAAGAAATGGGAGTGCAGAAAGAGAGGGAGACAGGGATGGGGAGAGGGGAAGGAGGAGAGAGAGAGAGAGAGAGAGAGAGAGAGAGAGAGAGAGAGCGGGACTCTGCCTCAGCACTGAGTATCCAGTTCTGTGGTTCACCTGCCCCTCCTGCATTGTTGTCTCTGAAAGCCCTCTAAACCTTTCCAGCAACTGCAGGACAGTCTCTCTCTCTCTCTCTCTCTCTCTCTCTCTCTCTCTCTCTCTCTCTCTCTGTGTGTGTGTGTGTGTGTGTCTAAGTCACTAAGTCACTCTTCCAGGCGTGGTGGCAGCTTTGGGGAGGAAGCTCGCAGTTCTTTAGGGAAAGTGCTTGTTGCAAGCTGTGGCAAATACTGCTGCTGTGTTCTGCACGACAGACTGGCTGTCACTCTGGGTATCCACGAGGATACATTGATGACTCTATCCTCCACAAACCATGCACAGAGCTGCCAAGCTCCCAGTGGTTGGTTTGGTCTCCTTGAAGCAAAGGACCTGCCCACACGCAGCTCAGACTGTAGGGACTTGGAAGCCTTTGCTGATGGATGCGAGTCCCAGGGTTCTCAGCTGCCAAAGCTGTCTATGCCGGGCCCAACTCACCTTTTCAGTTTGTTGTGAAGTCTTCTTGGGGGACCTGTAATACAGGAATCCTCCCTTTCCAAACTTCTCAGGACCTTTGTGCCAGAGGACCAGAATTATGTCACATCAAGGACTCTTTTACTAGGTTATGAGCCCGTTAGGCTTCCTGTGTGAGTGGAACAGGAAACTGCTAAGTTAATTTGAGTTAATTGAATCTGTTAAATATAGAGACTGGGGCTGGGGTGACAACTCAGCTGGTAAAGCACTGTGCAGGCAAGCATGGGCCAGTGTTTGATCCCCAGAATCTCACAGTTTAAGAAGCCAGTGTTTTCTTATGTAAGAATTGTACTTTCTCTCTCTTTTTTTATTTTTCATAAAAAATTTCAATTCAATATAAAGATTTAGAAGGTAAAGAATACAGTGAAGATTATTTGACCTATGGCACCGTGTTTAACTTCTGTAAATCTAACTAGATTAACAACTCTTCATAAATACTACAAGAAACCAGGCAATTATTATGAGCAATAAAAAATACTTTAAAATTTTCCTTGAACATTATCCTTGAACAATTGGTCCCTTCAATAATTTATTTTTGTTAATGATAAGAATATTTTCTCAGTAAAATTGAATAATTAATTCTGTAACAGTAAATGATCAGATTGCATTTGATTTACAAAAGTGAACATTATATTGAAATTCCAAGAAAAAGTTCACTGGAAGTTCATCAATCTTTTTGAATAGAAAACTGTATCCAGTTTTTCATATTTCAATCATAAATGTGCTTTAATAAAGAAAATCCCATTTCCTATATCTCTTTCAATAATTATTACAGTGAAAGGTAACACATGCGCTGTGGGTGCATGGAGTGAAATGCTAAGTAGCGCAAATGTAAAGAGAAATCAGTCACCTTCACGCAAATTCCACATGATTGAAATGACTAACCGTTAAGCATAAAGTGTAACACTTCCCATTTCTTGTTTGGCACATATATTAATACCTTTTCAAACAGTAAACAATTTAAGACCAGTAGATACTAAAACCAACTAGCAATAAAATGCCTAAAGATTATGAACATCTTAAATACCTAATTCCCATATAATTTCTGTTACCAATCATATCTTCTGTGAGGTTCAAATGTTCAAAGCATTATCTGATTTGGGGATAATTCACTAAGCGTCCTACAGAAAATTCATGTTGAATCACACCGTTCCTCTCTAAATTGGTGGATCTTTTGAAGGCCTTCATTTATGAGAACACATGTACACCCTAATCACAATTTTGAAAAAAAAAAGGAAGACCTTTATACATTTCACTTTTTAATTTTACCCAATCATTGATCTTCTGAAGAGTTGTTTTTTTCTTGACTTAATATTTTTGCAACTTTTTTCATCTTTTGATCATTTCTTTCTATGTACTTCATCCCTTCCAGCTGAAGCTGGCTCAGCTTTTCATCTCGGCTCTCATCTAGGGGTATGCTTTCATATACCACAGGATTAAATCTAAAATACGTGTCAGGAGATAATAGGCCATCAAGCACTATATGGACTTCCCCTGTGTCTGTAGCACTGCTGATAACGTTGGAGAGTGTGGTCTTCGGGCTCCTGTGTGTATGTTGAGGAATTCCTCACATCCCTCTCATACTGTCCTGTGCCCAAGGATACTCCACATTCTAGCGGGGTATCTGGCCAGATACATTCACATTCATGCAGGGCCAAGGCGGAACAGTTATTCAGAAGCAAACTTCCATCTTGATGAAGATCATTCCCCAGTGCATATTCTGCAAAGTAGCCTGGAGCAGCCGATGAGGCTCTAATGGCCTGCCACATTATATACCGACAGCCTTATAAACAGTGAGGGTTGGTGCCAGGAAAATAACCATAGTTTCTGAACACAAAAGCTTTTGGTGTTTGTCCTCTGTTTACAATGGTACTTATATCAGCTACGTTAGGACATGAAGGGTCTCTCGCTGTTTCAATCATTCTTGCAGATCCAATTCTATCCTTAAGGATCTTTTCCCACGTGTGACTGTCATAAAATGCATGGCTCCAATTCATGTTGACGGTCCCCACAATGACATTCTGTGTGAACACATCTGAGGCCCGCTTTCGATAGAGTTCCTCACATTCATCCACTGGCATGTGAAACGTTCCCAGCATAAATGCTCATATGGCCCTTGGACTTGCACTTTCTTGGTTAAATTTATTGCAAGATGTTTCATTGTTTCTGAGGCTCTTGTGAATGACTACATGTCCCTGATTTCTTTCTTGGTATACTCCTGTTGGAGCTGGGAAAGCTACTCACTTTCGTGTGTTAGTTTTGTGTCCTGCTGTGTTGCTGAATGTGTCTGTTTTCTGAAGGAATTGTTAGAGTCTCTTATGTGTCAAGTCCTATGGTCTGCAAATAAAGATACTTTGTATTTTTCCTTTCCTGTTTGCACTACCTTGTCTCCTTCAGTTCCTTTTGCTCTAGTTGAGGCTTCCGGAGAGAGTGGGCGCCCTTGTCTTGCTCCTGGTTTTAGTGACAAAGCCCTTGAGGCTTTCTCCACTGAGTGTGGTGTTGGCTGTGGGCTCCCTCTGAACTGCCCTCATTGTGCTGAGCTGAATTCCGAGTAGCTCTAGCTTCAATGTCTCCTTTTATCACAAAAGGATTTTGATGTGGTCCAAGGCCTTTTCTGCATCTAATGATGTTTTTATTTTTTAAAATCTTTTTATGTGATAGATTACATTTATTGATTTACCAATATTGAACCATCCCTGTGTCTCTGGAATGAGGCCAACTCAATAATAATATTTTAAAATGTGTTCTTAAAATTTGGTTTGGAGGAATTTTATGGAGAGCTTTTTTTTTTTTTTTTTTGCATCTGTCTTCATCAGAGAAATTGTGTTGTAATTTTCTTTTTCTTTTCTTTTTCCTTTTTTTTTGTGGGGGTTGGTCCTTGTGTGGTTTTGGTATAGGGTAATACTAACCTTGTAAAAAGAGTTTAGAAATGTCTCTTCCCGAAGACCTCAGAAAATGGAAAAATCTCCCATGCTCATGGATTGGCAGGATTAATATAATTAAAATGGCCATTTTGCCAAAAGCAATATACAGATTCAACGCAATACCCATCAAAATCCCAACTCAGTTCTTCATAGAGTTAGAAAGAGCAATTCTCAAATTCATCTGGAATAACAAAAAACCCAGGATAGCTAAAACTATTCTCAACAACAAAAGAAATTCTGGGGGAATCAGTATCCCTGACCTCAAGCAATACTACAGAGCAATAGTGTTAAAAACTGCCTGGTATTGGTACAGTGACAGGCAGGCAGATCAATGGAACAGGATTGAAGATCCAGAAATGAACCCACACACCTATGGTCACTTGATATTCAACAAAGGAGCTGAAAACATCCAGTGGAAAAAAGATAGCCTTTTCAACAAATGGTGCTGGTTCAACTGGCGGCCAGTATGCAGAAGAATGCAAATTGATCCATCCTTATCTCCTTGTACTAAGCTCAACTCCAAATGGATCAAGGACCTCCACATAAAGCCAGACACTCTGAAGCTAATAGAAAAGAAACTGGGGAAGACCCTTGAGGACATCAGTACAGGGGGAAAGTTCCTGAACAGAACACCAGTATGCTCTAAGATCAAGAATTGACAAATGGGATCTCATAAAGTTACAAAGTTTCTGTAAGGCAAAGGACACCATCAAAAGGACAAATGGGCAACCAACAAATTGGGAAAAGATCTTCACCAATCCTACATCAGATAGAGGGCTAATATCCAATATATACAAAGAACTCAAGAAGTTAGACCCCAGAAAGTCAAATAACCCTATTAAAAATGGGGTACAGAGCTAAACAAAGAATTTTCACCGAAGAACTTCGGATGGCTGAGAAGCATCTTAAAAAGTGCCCAACTTTATTAGTCATTAGGGAAATGCAAATCAAAACAACCCTGGGATTTCACCTTACACCAGTCAGAATGGCTAAGATTAAAAATTCAGTAGGTGTTGGCGAGGATGTGGAGAAAGAGGAACACTCTTTCACAGCAGGTGGGGTTGCAAATTGGTACAACCACTCTGGCGGTTCCTCAAATCAGTCTGGCGGTTCCTCAGAAAACTGGGCACGACACTTCTGGAGGATCCTGCTATACCACTCCTGGGCATATACCCAGAGGATTCCCCAGCAGGTAATAAGGATATGTGCTCTACTATGTTCATAGCAGCGCTATTTATAATAGCCAGAACCTGGAAAGAACCCAGGTATCCCTCAATGGAAGAATGGATGCAAAAAATGTGGTATATATACACAATGGATTACTATTCAGCCATTAGAAACAATTAATTCATGAAATTTTTAGACAAATGGATGGAGCTGGAGAACATCATACTAAGTGAGTCTCAAAAGATCAATCATGGTATGCACTCACTAATAAGTGGATATTAGCCTAGAAAATTGGAATAGCCAAAGCATAATCCACACATCAAATGTTGTACAAGAAGAACGGAGGAGTGGCCCCTGGTTCTGAAAAGACTCAGTGTAGCAGTATAGGGCAAAACCAGAACAGGGAAGTGGGAAGGGGTGGATAGGAGAACAGGGGGAGAGAAGGGGGCTTATGGTACTTTTGGGGAGTGGGGGGACCAGAAAAGGGGAAATCATTTGAAATGTAAATAAAAAATATATCGAATAAAAAAAAAGAAATGTCTCGTCCCTTTCTATTTTATGGAATAATTTGGGGTGTGTTAGTGTTAGTTCTCTTTTGAAATTCTTTTAGAGTAGAAGTCTGCTCTGAATCCATCCGGTCCTGGCTTTTTTGAGTTAGGAGACAACCTCTGGGTGCCGTGAGGCAGAGCAACAAGTGCTTGTTTCTCCAGCCCTTCCTCGTCTACTGTGTCAGGTTTCGTTTGATCTTTCAGTTGAGTCATTCGGTTATTAATTTGAGATTTTCTTTTTATGAAGATGCTTAGTGCTCTAATTTTCCCTGGTCTCAGGACTGTCTTCCCATAGACTTTAGCTGCTACGTTTTCATTTTATTCACCTCTAGGGATTCTAAAATTTCTTTCTTGAGTTCTTTCTTGTCCCAATTATTATTCAGCGGTGTGTTGTTGTCTCCAGGAGTCGGTGCAGTTTCTGCGATCCTTGGCATAGCCAGCTTTCTTCTATTGTGCTTGGACAGAAGGCAGGACATTATGTCAATTTTTTTTTAATAGTTGTTGAGACTTGCTTCATATCCTGATATGTGGTCTCTTTAGGAGGAAGCTCTATAGGTTAAGGAGAATAATGCAGGTTCTCCCGTGTTCAATGCTCTGTATGTTTCTTTGCTCCATTTAATTTATGACATTATCTGTCCCCAGGGTTCTTCTGTTTAGTTTTTGTCCCATTCCTTGTCTGTTGGAAAGAATGAGGTATTGAAGTCCCCCACTCTCACTGGCCTGAGTTCTAAAAGTGAGTTATTGTATTTTTTTTTCTCGTGACAAAGCTTCTCTGTGTAGCCTTGGCTGTCCTAGAACTCACTCTGTAGACCAGGCTGGCCTGAAACTCAGAGATCTCCCTGCCTCTGCCTTCCAAGTGCCGGGATTAAACGTGTGTACTCCAGCGCCTGGTTAATAAAGTTTCCTTTATGAGACTGGGCTTACTCTGACCCACAGTTTCCATTGTGGTGGGGATGGATTAGTGTCAGGAGCTGCTTGGTGCCAGGAGTGGGGTGCTATTTGGTTACATCTGGGTAGGTCAGGAAGAAGAAATGGACCAATGTTCAGATGGCTCCACTCTTCCCCACTTTTTATCCCTACTGGTATCACTTTGGCATACCAATCCATGGAGGGGTGCCACTCACTTCCAGGGTGGGTCTCCCCTGCCTTCCAGTTAAATCTCTCTGAAAACTCCCTGTCCAAAGGTGTCTGCCACCAGTGCCCAAGGCATTTCTTAATCTGGTCATGTTTACAGTCACAGTAGCCCAAGCACAGCTTGGTTGAGATGCGAACTAACAGCTTCTCAGGGCCTGAACTGCTGGACACTGTGCCCAGGCGTCGAGTCTATACTCTGGTATGGAACTGTCTTTGAGCAAACGGCGTCTGAATTCATACAACAGTAACTAATGCAGGGGCACTGGGGGAGCTTACTGAAGAAGCTGAGAGTCGAGCTGAGCTTCTCAGAACTGGAAAATTCAAGTTCAAGAGAAGGGATGAGAACTGGTGTGTGGGGGTGGGGAGGGGAGGTGGGGGTGGGGCGGGCAATGAACGTGTGAGAACGGGTGGGATAACGGGTGGGATCTGTTCTGGTGCTCAGAGATCCAGGGGAGGTAGAGGCACTGGGGTAAGAAGACAGCATGCTGGGGGAACTTACGGAAGATGCCATTAGGGGCTACAGTTCTAGTGATCCCTGTGCCTTGGAAGGAGCCTGAGAAAACTTCTCACACTACTTCTCTGCCCATCCCCCCTTTCACCCAACCAGACTCCAGTGACTTCATGTCTCCCAAGCCTCTTGTTCTCAAGGAGCTTGCGTGTGAGGAGCAGGTACCTTACCCATCTGGTCAGCCAGCCTCTCACATCAAATCGGCATTATTTCTCCTAAGCATGATGTCACGAGGCTTACCAGACAGGACTCTTGGCCCCTTCCACGAACAGGAAAAAAGAGACTTAGAGAGACACCAAGAACTTCTGCCTGGTGCCCTGTCCCTGTTGTGGGAACTCTTGAACCCTGATAGGCCTGAGGAATCCCATGGGAATGGGGTGTCTGTCACAGTGCAAATGCCAGTGAGCATATTCAGAAGGGTCTAAGCACCTGCTTTTGTGACAAGCACTCAGGAGTGTGGGGACTCCATATTGAGGTTCACCTTGAAGACCCAGTGGGTGTGAAGGCAGAGAGAGACACTTCCACTGATAAATCTCAACTTAGCCATGGATTTAATGTTCATCCTCACTCCCAAATGAGGCAGTATTACTTGGTTTTGATTTTTAAGAAAAGGTTTTGTTTTTAATTGTATAAATGCACTCGTTTGGGTGGTATGTGCACATTGAATGCAACACCTACTGGGACCAGAAGAGGGCGCTAGATTCCTTGTTCATGGTGTTACAGGTCCTGTGAGAGTCCTGATGTGGGTGGTGGGATCTGAACTAGGATCCTCTGCAATAGTAGCAAATATTCTTAACCCTTTACCTGCTCTTAACATCTCTCCAGCCCCTTGTCTTTTATTTTATATGAGTGCGCAACCAAGACTTTGATAGACTTTTGAAGCCATGGAAGTTTTAAAGACTTTGGGGGCTTTCTGGAGTTGAATTGCATTTTATATTATAATTTTAATTTGGTATTTTCAGGACAAGGGATGGAAAGTTATGGCTTAAAGTGACATGCTGGTGGGTCAAGTTGACAAAGGATGGATCGTGCTGGTTAGTTTTTAATTGTCAACTTGACACAAAGTGGAATCACCTGGGAAGAGACTGATACAGACTTATCTAGCTGTTGGCCTGTGGGCATGTGGGGATTGTCTAGATTGTCTGATGCAGGAAGACACGGTCCACTGTGGGTGGTGCCGGTTCCTAAGTTGGGGGCCATGAATAGTGTGAGAGAGACGAAAACTAGCTGAGAGCAGCCAAGCAAGGATCTGTGTATTTATTCTCTCCTGATCTCGACTGTGGATGTAGCGCTTAAAGTTCCTGTCTTAACTTCCTCACAATAACGTAATAGGAATCTTAAGCCAAATGAAAAAAAATTTTTTTGTCCCTAAGGTGCTTTTTATTGAGTGTGCAACGGCTATGTTTAAAAGTAGGGATCTGAACCAAGGTCGCATACTTCAAGAATCCCAGTACCTCCCTCGGCCTTTCCGTTGATCACACCCCCATCTCTGGGGCGCTAGCTGTGTCTAATCTCCTGGGATTAAATGTTTATTTCTTGTCCGGGCCAGCTGGGAAGGCGCCTTCTTGCAAAGCTCCTTTCTGGCCAGTAGGTGGCAGTGCTGCCCCAAGGATATGGCCCAGGAGGCTCGCGAGAGCTGCTTCTAGTATCTTTTGTCTGCTCTCCGGAGCCTTCAATGTGCCTGCTGAGTTGGGGCTGCTCATTTCCTTCTCTCCTGGCGGTAATGCCTCATAACTTCGGATCCTTAGAGCCATTTACGCTAGATATAGATGCAACCTGCCGCTAGAGTTTCTAAGCACAGGCCTTTCTGAGTTAGGTGCGGTCCTCTTGCCCATCTGCTCAGAAGATGAACCTTGGGGCTTCCAGAAGCCGGAGAGGTCATGATCAAAGGGAATCCAAGGAGCAGGGGAAGAGGCAGAGCCTGGTAGGAGCCTAGCTGTGGAGCTGGTATCCAGAGATAGGAGGGATTCACTCTGAGGAGGCCAGGGCAGAGCCGGAATGCGGTCAAGGGTTGTAACTCAGGGCCTTGTTTAACTTGTCATCACCAGTAATGGACCAGGGTCTGTGGTCCTGCCTCCTCCCTATAGTCCCCAGGTACTGGTCCCCTACAGAACGACTGACTGGTAAGTGCCGTACTCAGCTCTGCAGGGACCAGAGACTTCCTCCTTCATCATGGAAAGGTTACCACACTTCGTGGCACCTCGTGATTAGGGAGAAGTGAGGTGCCTTTGAGTAGCATGGAGGCTTCCTTTCTGGGCTCAGGGGTGCTTAAACTCAGTAGTTAGGCTACTAGATGCTCGCAGTCACACAAAACCTCCACGGGGTCGGTGGCCTCGGGGGGTTCCGGTCTCCCAATTTCGAAGAAAGAAACTCATGGAGAAATGCTGAGTTTAGAAAGAGTCTTATTACCGATCCGTGGGTGGGAACTTAAGGGGACAGAGTTACTTGACAGTAGGAGACCTACACATGGGACACCATTCAGCTGATAGTCCAATGTTTAAAAAAAAGTTGTTTAATAGGATTTATGGCCGAGACTGGGGCAGAGCCATGAAGAGGAGGACAAACCGGCCGCTGCAAGGTAATCAGGTGTCTGCTCTCAGCTTGGGTAGCCAGTTATCCATCCTTGAAAGAGAAGAAGGAGATAACAGGACCAAGATGGCTCCCTTCTGGCATTCCAAGCCTTCAGACAGAACAGAACCAAGAATGTTGGTGACTTCTTTCCAAAGACATAAATTAGGATAGTTTGCTTGTGGGGTCCATGCCCCTGAAAACAACTTCCATCCTCTGACCGCACCCCTAGGAGGGCCTGGCACAGGCGGGCTTCCGCTTGTACCTGTGACATGCGCGTCTGTGCTGCCTTGTCTCACCAGGCCTGGCACTGGCTTCTGCTGCTGCAGGGCACCGCCAGCCTCTAACCCTGCTGGGCGACACGTTTGTTCTCTGCTCGCATTTGCTCTCCGCTTGTTCTTCCTCGGTCCAGAGTGATGTGTTACCCATCATGCCCCATTCCATGTGGAGCGAGCCCAGGGGACAAGCACTTCTGCGCAGTGTGGATGGAGCCCAAGGTTGAGCATAAAGTGAGTCGTTTATGAAAACAGCCCTCCACTGTGTTATCCAAGCAATGTATATTCATTGCTACAAAATTGAGAATATGTGAAAGGAGGAAAATTAAAACCACCTCCATAACAATAGGATCTTTTTCCACAGTGATATTTTAATGGAATTGAATTTTTCTCATTCTCTTTTTATTGTACAAGAAATACATATTTCTCAACAGGGTTATGAAGTGATATTTCCAGGGGATTAATTTTTTTGGTCTTACATGATTTTTTTATATTTGTACAATAAAGTATTTTTAATTTATCAGGGCTCCCACTTCCTGAACCTGTCAATAATTCTGTGAGAGGTAGTAATAGCCACCTCTGTCTGCTGAGGACCTACTATGTGCAAACAGTTTTTACATGACTGTAACTTTATGGAGGGATGATTTATATCTCATAGAATCAACTTGTTTAAACCCATTAACGATTATAATTTGAAGATTGTTAGGAGGATGGAATGATAGCCTTGTGGTTGAGAATACATACTATTCACGGCCTAGTGATACATGACCCCAAAACCCAAAGACAGTGGACAGTCGTAGTTATCAGAGACCAGCCTGGGACAGTGGTCCTCAGCTCGTTGAGAACTTCATGAGTCTGTGCAAAGTGGAGGCGGCTTTATTAACAATTATCATGGGAAACTGAGGCATTGGGGGATGGTAAGAGAGCTGGAGGGGTTCCCAAGGGAGGGAAATGCTGCTGACTTTCCTTGTCAAGGGTTTTCATAGGACTATGGTGGAAACTGAAGTGATCTCTACTGAGATTGGACAGAGCCAGCGGAGGGCCGGACACTCCACCTGTGTCCCTTAGGCCAACCAGGGAGATGGTCAGATGCGGCCCCACTGGCTAGGAGAAGTTCCTATCCCTGACTCCAGCTTTGATACCAACCCCATGCCTCAGCCCTTAGCCTGCAACAAGTTAACCACAGGCCCAACGTGCTCGCGCCCAGATTGTGGGTCGGAGGACAGGAGGTGGTGGGAGCAGCTCACCAATAGGAGGGAGGGTGGTGGTGGGGCTGAACCTTTCCCTGGTGACTTAACAGTCACAGGGATCTACAGGCTTTTACTGCCTTGCTCGAATCCTGACTCTCCTGTTCAGTTAGAGGAGCCACCATTAGTGTCTTTTGCACAGCAAGGGTCCCAGGGCCAGAAGGCCAGCTGTGAGAGGAGGGAGACCTAGCCTTGGGCTTGGGGACAGGTCTGTGAGCCCAGGTGGTAAGCACAGGCTGAGGGGGATGGGGCGGAGCTTGGCCTGGGACAGGGACTTCTGTGTTAGTGACCCAAAAGCCAGTGTGAACAGGCCGAGGGGGAGGAGCTTGGCCTGGGGTAGGGACTTTTGAATCAGTGGTCTGAAGTCAGTGGGAACGATGGAGTCTACACCAGCACAAGGAGCTCCCATGGAGAGCTGTTTTCTAATAGTTTTCTCTTGGAAAATCTCTAGTTTTGTTTCTGGCCTTCCAGTTGGGGCTGCACAGTGGCTGACCTGGATCACCAGGTCATCACCAGGTCATCACCAGGTCTGCTACAGTACCCTTCGCCTCCAGATCACCCTAACAGCCCAGAAGCCAGTGCCAATGGCTGTCTACTTAGAGCCTGGGGAGGCTGTGCTTAAGTGGTCCTGAATCATACAGTCCGGTGAATTGAGGCTGAGTCCCAAAGGCCTGTCCTAGGAACAGTGTTTCAGCACAGCATGAGCAGTGGCCCTGAGGCAGGAAAAGATTTCCTAGGTCTTGGACCTCTGGGCAAGGAACAGCAGAGAGCTTTTAGGACCCATTAGAAAGAGTTCCCAGCTAGGATAGGGCAGAGGCTTCTGGGACTGTGAGTCAGAAGGAGGAGTTGTTAAGGACACAAATCTCCCCCAGGCTTCTCCACCCTGAGGCTGATGTGGCTGCTTAGAGAAGGGGAAATCACCGGGCAATGCCCACTGCCTGCACTGGCTATTTTCTAATGTTGAGTATCCCAGACTCAGAAAGGCAAATATGTTTTTTCTCATGTATAGAATTATGTGTATGTATGTGTATATACAGCATGTACATATACGTGTGTGTGTGTGTGTGTGTGTGTGTCTCACAACCACAGGCTCCTGAGTGACTTCCAGCTCGGCATGCACTTGGATTGTGATGGGCATTTTCATCAAGAGCTGGTTGGCATCGTAGCCTTGCCTCCCGTCCTGTTCAGCGTGGATTCGTCCTCAGCCCAGAGCAAGTAGCATCAGAGTGCCAGCTGGGAAATTTCCAGTGCTGCAGGTTATGCCTGTCATATTTGTTTATTTATTTATTGCAGCGCTAAGGACAAAACCCAGGACATCACCCTATGCCAGGCAAGTGCTCTGCCCCTGGAGCTGTACCCCGGCTATATATTTTTTTTTATTAGTGCTTTTAAAAAACTACCATTACAAAAAAAATGGGTGTCATAATGACACTTTTATGTATGCTTTTAAAAAGATTTGCTTTTACTTACGTGAGTACTTGTGTGTCTGTGTGTTGTGTGAGTGCAGGTGCCTGCAGGGGTCAGAACAGGGTGCTGAAGGCCCTGGAGCTGGAATTGCAGGGCGAGGTGGGTGCTGGGAATAATAAATTTGTTACTGCTGAGACTTCTCTCCAGCCTCCTCCCCTCTGCCCTGTTCCTCTCCTGCTGACCCCCTTCCCTAGCGACCACTTTTATTCTGTATTGTCCTCTTCTGTGTTCTCCTCTATAACTCCCCTTAATACCTCTTTGGCTGCTGGCAGTGGTGGCACACGCCTTTAGTTCCAGTACTCGGGAGGTAGAGGCAGATAGAGCTCTGTGAGTTCAAGGCTAACCTGGTCTACAGAACAAATTCCTGGACAGCCAGGGCTACACAGAGAAACCATGTCTCAAAAAACAACCAAAAAACAACCAACCAAAAAAATACTCCTCTGTCCCTTACAAAGCCATATATATCCAGAAATCTGGATTCTGTCCACGAGAGAAAATGTATTTGTCTTTCTGAGTCTGGGGTATTCAATGTTAAAAATTTCCAGTTTCATCCATTTTCCTACAAACATCATGATTTCTTTCTTTTTTTTATGGCTGAATAAAATTTCATTGTGTATGTATACGTACCCCATTTCCCTTGTCTAGCCACCAAGGACATTTACGCTCAGCTCTCACAGATAGAGAAGCGGTGGGGATGGATGAGCGAGTGTCTCTGCGTACATCCTTTGGGTGTAGACCCGGGAGTGATGTACAGTCTAGCTATTTTTGTTTCCTAAATTTAATGTGCTGTAAGATTTCATTGTTCTGTGTGGCAGGAAATCATTCTCCATCAGCCCTGAGGCTCTTCCTGGTCCCAGAGCGTGAGGCCATGTCCTCTGTTCCTGGGTAGCTCAGACGCAAATCGCTGCAGATAGCCTGCAAGTCAGTTTGATCTTGAAGAGAGTAGCTCTGTAGCTTCTGAACCAAGCTGGCCTGTAGGACCCCATATGTGGCGATGGCCTTTCAAGGTGTGTCACAAGCCAATCCCCTCCATATCCTGTCACTTCTCAGGGCACTGAGGTGGGTGGGGGCAGTAGATGCCTGGACATTCACCCCCTTCCATTCATACAGCGCTTGCAGTGTTGATTCTTCTTCGTCTTCCTGCTTCTTAAGGTAATGACCTCTCCTCTTCTTACCAAATCAAACCCCACTCCATCAATGTGTTGGACTCACAAACTTCCAAAAGTGGCTATGTAAAATAGGGTCTTTCCAGAGATTGTTAAGGTTAGATAAGGTCATAGGATCATCACCCAATACGGGTAGTGTCCTTTTAAGAGGTGGATGTGACATTAGAGTCTTTTCCTTCTCTATTGTTCAACAGAGGAAAGGGCATGTGAGGACCCAGTTTTCTTTTTTCTTTTTACTTTTATTTTACAAGCCAGGAAGAGAATCCCTTCTGGAAGCCAGCCCTGCGAAGTCTTGGTCTTGAACTTGTTATCTTCAGAATCAAGAAAACCCATTTCTGCTGGGCATTTTATTTTGTTGTGCAGCAGAATAGAAGAGAGACAGCTTCTTAGTGAGGTGACACCTTGCCAACACCAGCAGGAGAGTTCCCTTGGTGGTCTTAGCTTTGCTTCTGTGTGTCTAGAACCAGTGTCTGAAGGAGATGGTGTGAGTTCACAGTACTGTGATCCTCTGGGACCAGGCACAGGTGTCCCCAGCCAATGGCCGTGCTTTGGCTTTGTTTCTGTTGTTGTGATATAAAACCCTGATGGAGAGCAACTTAGGGGAGAAAGGACTTATTTCAGCTCATGATTTCAGGCTATAGTTATCACTGAGGGAATTGGGGCAGGGATTTTAAACAGCTCCTTATCACATTCTGTTCACAGTTGAAAGTAGAGTGCATGAACGTCGTCGGCATGCTCACTTGCTTGCTTGCCTAGATCTGTTTCTCCACTCTCATGCAGTACAGGTCCACCAGCCTGGGGGATGGTGCTGCCCACCACATCAGCTAATTTAAGACATTTCCCCACATACACCCTCAGAGGCCAGCACTACCACCACCACTTTCACAACAAACACATGTAAATAGTTCAGAAACCCTGTCTAGGGAGAGGGGCACCCAGAGTGGACTGGGTCTTCCCACTTCAATTAATTAAGACAGTCCCCACCCCCAACTTGCCCACAAATTAAGCTAATGTAGACAATCATTTCAGTAGGCTCTCTTCTTACGTGATTCTAGGTCCTGCCCTGACTTGGGGAGGGATATAAAATGATGCTAAAACTGGAGACAAGAAGAAAGATGTCAACTCTACTATTAGTGTGTTCTAAAATGCATTTCATGATGTATCAATTACAACTATTACCACAAACACAATCACCATAACCATCATTACCAAAACTACTACCACCACCACCACCATTACAACAACAACAACAAAAGCAACAACAACAATGAAAATACAAAGGGTTCTGTGGAATAAATTAAGGCCATGTTAAATTATATTGATTTAAGCTGTTTTGACCCTTTATGTGAAAATAATTCATAAGGTCTTTTGTTGGTGGTAGTTGTTTTGTTTTGAGTTTTGGAGACAGGGTCTCATGTAGCCCAGGTAGCCTTAAATTCACTACACACAGGCTGATTTTGAACCACGGATCTTCCTGTCTTTGCTTCCCAAGTGCTGAGATTACAGATATGAGCACAACACCTGTCTCTCATACACTCTTTAATATGCTGATGTCCACTGTTCACAGGCCACACACACACACACACACACACACACACTGTTACACACACACACACACACACACACACACACACACACACACTGTTTCACACACACATGGGACCAAGGAAATGCCTTTTTGCCAAGTGTCTGGTAGCATTGGCCTTTGGTCGTTGCCACTTTGATATTCACTAGAAAACTAACAAAATGTGAGACCTGGAAGGACCCTTGTTCTGGGTCATGGAGGGCGTTTAGAATTGGGCTCCGTGGTTAAGCTCCTGTTTACATGTGCAGTGCTCTGGGCTCTACTCACAGTGCTACAAAAATACAAACATGTGTTTGAAGAAATTGAAGCCCATTGAGTTAAAGACATTGGTCAAAGCTTAACAAAGCTATTGGTAGGAGAGCCAAGCTGGGGTCCAGGCCTTTTGATTTCAGCCTTCTGGAAGCTACCTTGCCATGCAATACTAGCTCCTAGGTGGGGCACTCAACCCTAGCTTCCACTTGGTTTGTGTGGTGAGTATCTTTGGTGGTGGTTAGTTCTGCTTAGAGGGCAGGAACTACACTTAGCATCTGACCTATTATTTATTTTAAGGAAAGACACTTTGCATTTTAAATCAAATCCGCAAATCAAATCCAAGTGTGTTCTCTGCAGCACATTTCTGGGTAAGACTGAAGGCCTCAGGGAAGTTTAATCCGTGTGTCCGATCCATCTCCATTTGAACCATTCTGTACTCCATCTCTCAATGACCTCTCTGCCTAGCACCCTCTGAGTTTGCATTGAATCTCTCTTCCCTAAGAAACAAGGCCTTTGGTAGGATGGGAAGTCTCCCTTCCCCCAACCATTACAACTCTCCTAACTTAACTCTAAAAAATTACCCCCTGAACCTACCCTGGAAATTTATAAACACCTTTCAGAATGAAGAGCACTTGTTGGAGAGCTGCCAAGGGAAGAGACAGAAACACTGAAAAAAAAAAAAAACAAAAAAACATCAGGCCCAGAGGAACCCTGGGATGAGTCATCCCGGAAGGTGGCCAAGGGGCAATTTAGCAGTCCTGGAAGAGAAATGGTTGCTTCGAAGCCTGGGGACCAATTCCTCTAAGAAGAGAAAGCGCTTGAAACTGCAGCTGCAGGAATTAACTTAGAGGGTAGGCTGGGAATGGTCTTACTGCATTAAAGAGGTTTAGATAGGTACCGAAAGGCCCCTGGCTGTCAGCAAAGCATTATTTTTTTTTTGTATGTGTGCATGTGTGTGTGTGTGTGTGTGTGTGTGTGTATGTTGCATACACGTGTGGAAGTCAGAAGTCAACATTAAATGTCTTAGGAATTTTCCACATTATTTTCTGAAACAGGGTCTCTGAAAGGAACCTGGAGCTGGTAAATTAGGTTAAGCTGCTGGCCCCTGAGCCCAGGGAATTATCTACCTCCCCGGTGCTGGAATGACTGTGCCTAGATTTCTAAAGAAAACATAACAGTGTATGTATGTGCCCCATTGTGTATGTAGAGATCAGAGGACAACTGGCAAGAACTGGTTTCTCCTTCCCTTATGTGGATCTTTGGGCTTAAATTCAGGTTGGCCAGGCTTGGTGGCATTTTACCTGCTGAACCCTGGCACTGGTCCATGGTGTCTGGCTTTTCACATGGGTGCTGGTAGTGAAGTCAAGTCCCCAGTTTTGAAGCAAGCACTTAACCGACTGAGCCATCTCCACACCAGACTCTGATAGCACAGTGTGTATGTATCCGCTACCACTAATTTTGAGATATGGAACCTCAGGGGAGATACTGCTCTGGAGACCTCATGTTGCTGTTTATAAAGAGGAGCTGATCCCCAACTCCAGCGTCATTCAGAGGGCTCTGGGCTACACTCCTGGGTGACTTAGGGGCTCAAAAGTGGTGGTGCTTCCTATGGTGATATGGTAATGAACTTAGTGCTCATGGTCAGAAATTAGCATCTAAAAGGTCCCTGTCCCTCATCCTTATGACCCCACTGGGGTGAAGCCTGTGCTTGTCTATGACCCAGCATCCAAGAAGGGACCACTTCTCAGATGTGCTAGAAAGGGCAATGTCCTTTAGAATTCTTGAGTGGACTCATCCTCTCTCCCTCATAGAACACAAGACATCACTGATGCTGGGGTTATTTCAAGGACCCAGACCATTGAACATTGGGAAATGGCATCTCACTTGGGAACATTGCATGCATAATCAAATTCCCCTATCAGTGGCGATGTGGAGGCTCTTCTATAGAGGGACTGTACTACCAATGAACTTGATGTCTCTTGGATCAGAGAAGATCCTATTCCTTGGGGATGAAGGTCACCACAGAAAATGATACTTCCAGGGGATTGAAGAACCTTTGAGAGCTGCTTCCTTGATTTCACGCTGCGTGGCCACTTGGCTGTGGCATATGTTTTCTGATTTATTTTAGTGACTATCCAGAAATGCACAGTGGGTGTCAATGTGTGGAGTCCTGTTTTGCCAATACACAGCCCACCTGCAAAATGCTGTGTCCATCACTCAGGGAAGACAGTGCAGAGATGGGTCAAAGCAAGTGGCAGAGACTGAATTAGGGAAGGGTGAGATCTGGGGAGCTAGTCTTGATGGAGTGGGTAGGGTTTTCTGAACGAGTAGGGTCTGTCTTCACCTTATAAGGAGTAATAGCTCTTGGAGAGACAGATGTAACCACAAGATGCCATTGGTATCAGGGAGGGGACAGCTTGGAGCAAGGGTTAGGGTAAGCACATAGACACCAACCATCGTAAGAATAGTAGGAAATGATCAGGAAGCTTCAAGCCCCTAACTGGGTTTTTGATCATCATGCTAATACAACATTTGACCTTCATATCCTAGGCAACAGTAAACTGGGGGGAGGTTTTGACAAGGAAGTAATAAGAGCAAATGAGCTATGCAGAAAGACTCTGTCTTCCAAATGGGATGTTTTAATTGCCATAACTTCATGGGGTAGAAAAATCTAACACATCCAAGGAAGAAAGTTGGTGGAAAAGCTCAGTTAACAACAACATTCTGTATTCATGGCTTAACACTTAGAATGTAGAGAAAAGCACATGAAAAAGAGAAATTACTCCTAGCTCTAGTACTCACAGATATTTAAAGAATGTGTTATAGTTTTTCTTTTCCTCATTTATTTTCTTTGACTAAGTTTTCACATACACACAGATAATTTACATATTTTAAAAGTGAGTGCAGCTGTGGTCGCCTGTGCAAGGCAGAAACAAGACTAAAACCACGAGGAGTGGCTCATTAGTACCCATCCTCTGGAGGAGTCAGTGGTGGCTGATGTCTGCTGTGGGGGGGAGAAAGAGGGTCAGCTCTCTCCAGGGCTGTGACCCCTGGTAGATTGCCCACGCCCCAGTGGATAGCCTCACACATATGAATAGATGAACAGCACAAATTGGTTAGGTTATGGAAAGAAGAAAAGAAAGGTAGAGGATATGAAGTTGGGAGAGGAACATGGGGGGCTTGGAAGAAATTGATGGGGGAGGAATATGATCAAAATACATTGTGTACAAATACAAAATACATTGTAATCAAATACAAAATTCATTGTATACAGATACAAAATACATTGTGTACAAATACAAAATTCATTGTATATAGATACAAAATACATTGTGTACAAATACAAAATACATTGTAATCAAACACAAAATTCATTGTATACAGATACGAAATACATTGTATACAAATACAAAATACATTGTAATCAAATACAAAATTCACTGTATACAGATACAAAATACATTGTGTACAAATACAAAATACATTGTGTATAAATACAAAATTTGCAAAGAATATGTGAAATTAGATTAAAATTGTGATGTTCTTTCTTTTCCTCATTTCCTTTCTTTGACTTTGTTTTTACACACACACACACACACACACACACACCTTACACTTGTATATGTGTCCAGCTTTATGTATTTTAAAGAATGAGTGCTGCTTTTGTGTTGCAAGCTTTGCATAAATACTACTTTAATCTAGTGTCTCATGGTATTCTGTCCTGAGATACACAAACCTGTGCTCACACATTGATACTTAGTTGTTTCAAAGTTTCTATTTACAATACACATTACTTATATATCTCTGCTTCTGTGCAGTAGGTCTACTTAAAACACTCTGCAAAATAGAAGTGTTGCACTGAAGTATGGGAATTAACCAAAGAATTGAAGGGTTTCTGAACAATGCTGAAGTATTGCTTTCCAAAGGAGGATGCCATATTACTTGTCTGCTGACAGGATTTGATCATGAGTGTGCAACAAACCCTCACCTGTCCTCTGTGCTCAGACTTAAAAGAGAAAACTTTCACTAAATTAAGATGTGTATTCTAGTCTTCATTTCTTTGACAGCTGATAAAGATAAATATCTAATTTTTAAAAGATTTATTTATTTTGTATATATGAGTGCAGTGTTGCTGTCTTCAGACACACCAGAAGAGGGCATCGGATCCCATTACGGATGGTTGTGAGCCACCATGTGGTTGCTCGGAATTGAACTCAGGACCTCTGGAGGAGCAGTCAGTGCTCTTAAGTACTGAGCCATCTCTCCAGCCCATATCTAAATATTTTAAACAATGAAAGTTAAACTTCTGAGAGATTTTTACTCATATCTTTAGACCATTAGACTATTATGATATTTAGTTGCTTTCAAGAGAGTTTTTACATAATGTTTTTATTAGCTAGTTTTTTATTATAAGATTTCTTTTGGGAAAAATAAAAAAGATGGCCAGGAAGACATCTCCGTCAGTAAAGGGCTTGCCTGTCAAGTGTGAGGACCTTGATTTGATCCCCAGAACTCTCATACAGAAGCCAGAGGAGAAGCTGTGTCTATAATCCCAGCTGAGGGGAGCAAGAGACAGATGTTTGGGGCTCAGTGGCATGTTGTCACAGGCTAATGAGCCAGAGCAGCTCTGAGAGAGAGAGAGAGAGAGAGAGAGAGAGAGAGAGAGAGAGAGAGAGAGAGAGAGAGAGAGAGAGAACATGTTTCAAAAAATGAGATGGATAACTTCTGAGAATTGACACACAGACTTGTCTTCCAGTCTCCATAGGCACATATGTGCCTGTGGACCTATGCATATACAAACACATGCACATGGTCACACACATACACGCTCACACACACACAGTCACACGCACACACATACCTACATGATCACACACACATACACAAAATTCAGAAAGAGAAGATGCTTTATGTTTTGTTATTTCATTTATTTTATGTATGTATGTATGTATGTGCATGTGTGTGTGCATGTGTATGCATGGGTGTGTGTAGAAGCTAAGGGTCAACACTCTGCCACTCTCTAACTTCTGTTTTGAGGCAGGGTCCCTCACTAAACCTGGAGCCCACTGATTTGGTTAGGCTGGCTGGCTGCCCAGCAAGCACCAGGAATCCTCCTGTCTCCCACCATCACAGGAACTAATCTCCACGTGACTAGCTTTTCGAAGAACCAGGTGCTGGGACTTGAATTCTGATCTCCATGCTTGCACAGCAAGCCCTTCATCTAAGGATTCTGACTGAAGCCCCAAGCTGCCCTGGAAAATACATTTTAAAAGAAAAGGTCGGGGCTGGGGAGGGAACTCAGTGGGTAAATGCTCTTGCCACTGGGTTTGATGACCTGTGTTTGATCCCCAAACATTGCTAGAACCAAACAGCCTGATTCCCATGGTGCTAATCTTCAATTCCAATATCCCTATGGTGAGATGGGAGGCAGAGGCAGGAGAATCATTCAGGAGCTTGTCCAGTTGGCCCGGAGTAAACATCATAGCAGAGACAAGAGAGGCCCTGCCTCACACACAAAAAACAGGAAGGGAGAAGTCACTCTGGGAAGTTGTTCCCTGAACCCTTTCTCCCCACACAATTTTGAATAAGAGAAAGTAGGTTTCAGGCCTAACCTGCTTACCCAGAGCTAACCTGCTGCTACTGTGCTGAATATTCGTTTAGGATCTTTCAAATCCTGCCTATGCTTTCAGTGGAAAAATGGGCCAAAGCAAGGAAATGGGGCCACAGTTCCCAGACTGTTTGGAAGTGTCTGCTTCCTGTACTAGCCTATCAAAGTCCTTTCTGGGCCGATGAGGGAAACAGACCCACCTCACCACCTTCCTGCTGGGAAGGTTTCACTGTGTCATACAACCTGCTTAGATCATCAGTCCCCATGTTCATGGCCACATAGGCATTTCCTCATGTTTTTTTTTTTTTTTTTTCTGTTGTGAGCATGCCTATTGTGAATCCATGGTAGTTTTATAACCACACGCCATTGTATAACCACATGCCATTGTCCTGTTCCCACCGGGAGGAGTCTGAGAGGTGAACCATCAGGATAGAGCATAAACACATTTAATGCTTTGCTAAGTATCACCAAACGGCTCTCTTGGGTGTTCCGGCCGCTGGTTTTCATCTCTCACAGTGTGTTCCCTGCACTGTCCCCTGTCCCCAGGGCGAGAGCTGCTGTCCTTTTACATGTTGTTCCTATGGGGTGGGTGGGTGGTGGGTGGTGGGTGGAGGGCGGGTGCTCTGCTTCTGCCTTTGGCTCATGCTTGTGGGGTTGCTGCAGAGATCTAGAGCATTTCTTCTTCCAGTTACTCATTCTGCATCTTGTCTGTGTGCCCCAGCCCCCCCACCCCCCGGGGGGTGTACACTGAGCAGTTACCCATTCTGCATCTTGTCTGTGTGCCCCAGCCCCCCCCCCCACCCCCGGGGAGGTGTACACTGAGCAGTTACCCATTCTGCATCTTGTCTGTGTGCCCCAGCCCCCCCACCCCCAGGGGGTGTACGCCGAGGTAGCTGTTCTTCAGCCGCTCTCCACACTCTGCTGTCTGTCAGCTCTACCAGTCCTTATCTAAACCGATACTTCATTTTCTCTCATGCTTTGACTAGAAGACTGCAGCAGACATCCTGAACTACCTTTTTGAAATATGAGGAGAACACTTATCTGAAAGGAAGGTGAAGGCTGATCACTGGGAGGAAAGGGAACAGCCAGGTGGTACAGGCAAGTGGGAGGTGTCTTTCAACCTGCCCTGACTTCCAGCCCATAGCCTAAGTTGTCATTCTCCTCGGAAGGCACGGAAAACATCTTCCTTCACCCCGTGTGTTCCACTCATCAGTCATTCTTTCCATTTCCTCCTTGGAATGTATCTTAGGTTTGAAAATTCCTCTCTACTTCTGAACATCATTTAGATTCCTGTGTGTGCTTGTGTGTCTATGTGTGTATGTACATGTGTGGGCTGTGTACACATATGCACATGTGGGTATATGCACAAGTAAACACACACGAGCATATGTGTGTGGTCACATGCCTGTACTTGTGTGCATATGCGTGCACATACATGTATGCTTGTGTGTATGTGGGAAAAAAGTGGGGGCAGCGGCGGCAGGGCCTGCATAGGAGAAAACTGGTCGGCAGGGCCTGCCTAGGGGGAACACTGGCTAGGCCAGCGCACCACACCGGGATGGGGACATGGGGACGCTGGGCGCCTGGACACCTGTACAGTGAGAGAGGCTGCCTGTCTAGCAGGGAGGTCTTTGCCTAGAAGGTGGGGCTGTTTGCATGGCCCTGCGTACCTGTAGAAGAAGCTTGGCTGAGAGGCTGGGTTCTTCCTGGTGGCTGGAAATGCTGAGGCCTACTCCATGAGCTTACACTGCGGGGTTTGATAAGAAGAGACAGTTCATAGTTTTAATGCTTTATTATAGAAAAGTAGAAAGAAAAGAGATAGAGAAGAGAGAAAAAGAAGATAGAGGGATGAGGGATGACCCTGACTAGGTAGAAAGAGGGGAAGGAATGGAGGGAGAGAGGGAACGGAGAGAGACAAGAGGGGGCAAGAGAGGGCAGAGAGAGATAAGAGAGGGCAGAGAGAGATAAGGGAGGGCAGAGAGAGATAAGAGATGGAGGAGGAGCAAGAAACATCCTTTAATAGTGGGCTGGGTTACCTGGAAACAGTCAGGTAACCCAGTCAGGTGGGGCGGAAAAAACCTGGCTGTAGCCAGGTGACTGTAGAGGTGGAGTCCAGCCAGAATGCTATGGCCTGGGGCGTGGCCATACGTGAGTGATGGCCATAGGATTATGGAGTTGAGGAGTCAGCAGTCTGAGAGCATAGTTCATGGGTTCCATCTCTTGTAGAATGTTCTGCTGTGTCTCCGAATGTTTAAGCCTTGCTCAAACAGGTTACAGACTGCAGTACAAGGTCTCACATCTTCTCAAGATTTTTCACAAGTGTATGTGTGCACACATGTATGTGTTTGCGGGTCTCTGTGTATGTACATGTCTCTGCAAGTTTGCTCACTTGTGTATATATGCTTGTGTGTATATGTGTGCATGGCTATGCATGCTTGTTCACATGTGTATGTATGAATGTATGTGTGTGCATCTTTCTGTGGGTATGTGTGTGCTGTGGCATGCTGTTTCCAGGTGTGGCTTGCCCATTGCATTCTTGGGCTGTCAGCAACTGTGATTGTGGCCAGGACACCTGCACCAGATCGAGTTCATTAACTTTCCTTTATGGAAGTAGGGGATGGGCTCACAGGGTCCCACCAGCTAGCCAACGAGGTATAAACAGTTAACAGTTACTTGGAGCAGAAACTACACTTTCTTCAACAGTGTGACTGCATAGGCTGCCTCTGCTCCTAAGCTCAGTTCTTAGCCCCAGCTTAGCTCCTTGGCTTTGAATCACTTTGTTTCTGTGACTGATGCCCAGCTGTGGTAGGGGCTTTGCTCATGTTTCCTGAGAAGCAGTTAATACACCAGTGTATATTTCTCTCTGTGTGCACGTATGTGTATGTGTTTTTTATCTATGTGTATATGCATGTGTGTTTATGTGTTTTGTGTATGTGCTTGTGTCTATTTGTGTGTACACGTGTATCTCTCTCTGTGTGCATTTGAGTCTGTGTGCATTATGTCTGTCTGTATATATGTATGTGTGTATTTGTGTGTTTATGTCTGTATGTGTGTATGAGTGTGTGTTCATGTGTGCATGTGTGTATGAATGTGCACACATACAAAGCTCTACTACTCACATTACCAACTGCATTTCAGCCTAAGAACAGAACACTCATTTACACACTTCAGATGAATACATGGATTAATAGGAAAGAGTGGGTAGTGCAGTTGCTTTGCCTGAGAGTATACTCTGAGAAGTCAGTTGATCCATCCTCCATTCACCAGCCTCCCATCCTTTATTTGGGGGTATCTGAGATCCACTGTGTCAAGAGGCAGCTTAAAAAAAACGAATTATTCATCTGCCTGTTGCCATGGCTGCCTACAAGCTTGTGCTGCTGGCATCTTGAGTGTGCCCGGAACCTGGAGAACTGCTTCAGTGGTTGGTACGATGCCGACCTGAGAACAGCACAGCAGGCAGGCGTTGCGAGATGCTGGCTATGAATTTGATATCTGCTTCACCTCTGTGCAGAAGAGAGAAATCCATCCAACCAACCAACCAACCAACCAACCAACCAACCAACAACCAAAATAGCTACAGATGTCTCCCAGCCCCTCTATCTTCATCCCATGGAAAGGTTGGAGTTCCTTGCTGTTTGAATAAGACAGTCCCAGCCTGTTGAGAGCGTCCCTATCTGCTTCTCTGCCTCATTTTGTTTCTCACCACACTCTGCTCATCCTGATGATTTTGTCTCCTCACAGCATCTCACAGATGTACCATGGGTGCCTCGCATTCTGTAAAGGAGGGGCTGCAGACCCTGTGATAGATGCCCCTTGTGATTCCCTGACAGGCTGGCCATTTTTAAGAAGCCCCATAGACTCTCTGACCCCCTCAGATGGCCATGGACATCTAGGCTCCTGGACAATTGGTGCTGGGGAGCACAGTGTGCATGTGGGAGGGAGGATGGAGAGTTATGTGGAAGTGAAGAGTCTCTAGGGAAGGAAGTCATTACTGTTAACGCAGGCTTAGAGGCTTCTGTATTCTTTAGCTGAGAAACTGCTTCAGAATGTGTCTGGGGACTCACCCATGGCTTAGAGTGGTATTTCCCTCCGTATTACCTTTGATATAATACAGCAAGAGGCAATTCACTTTTTCTGAGGATGTCCATGGCCCCTGATCTCCAAGGAGAGCCCTGTGCACTCATGGTTTTGACTCCTTCCTTCTCACTGGTCTCTTCTCTGTCATAGCATTGGAAAGGTTACTCTCAGGTTTAGGAAGGCAAAACCACTTGACTGAGTGTGAAGGTTTGTACAAGCTTGGCCTGGGAAGTGGCACTATTAGAGGGTGTGGCCCTGTTGGAGTGGGTGTGGCTTTGTTAGAGTAGGTGTGTCTCTGTGGCTTTATGACCTTCATCCTAGCTGCCTGGAAGTCTGTATTCTGTTAGCAGCCTTCAGATAAAAATGTGAACTCTCAGCAACTCCTGCACCATGCCTGACTGGATACTGCCATGTTCCCACCTTGATGATAATGGATTGAATCTCTGAACCTGTAAGCCAGCCCCAATTAAGCATTGTCCTTTATGAGAGTTGCCTTGGTCATGGTGTTCATAGCAGTAAAACCCTAACCAAGACTCTGAGGTCAGGAGGGAAAGCTCTGTCTGGGAAACAGATCCCCTCAGACCCTCGAAAGCTCCAGCCTTTCCCTTCCCCCAGGCTGAGATTCAGGAAGAAAGTCTAGTTTTGGGGATTTGTTGCTTCAGTGGTTTGAGACCTGGGGGGACACAGGGGTGTCTCTTTAGAACATCTTTGTTTCTCTCCATATGCTTACACAGCCCTAAACGGAATCCTAACTCTGACCTGGAAAGTATTTTCTTTTTAAAACATGAACTCTAGTAGAGTCTTAGCTGTTATAATTCTGAAACACAAAGTGCACCAGGCTCTCTCTGTTTTATCCCTGATTCGAAAGCCTGATTTTTGGAGGGAGAGTTACAGAGAGCTGGGGAGACAGTATATCTTGGGAACCAGGAGCGTGGTGGGGTTGGGGGTTGGGGGAGGAAATAATCCTCTGAAACCAGAAGACAACCCTTCCTTCTCTCTCCCACCTGCTGTTGTCCACAGGGCTCAGTCCCCTCCTTCCTACTTGGAATGTTGACATTCCGATTAATGAGGCTTAGAATCACCAAGTTTAACAGGAAGAAATTATTTCCCCCCCACCCAAGGGTAAATACAGCACAAATGACTTCTTTTCCTTGAGAGAGACAAGGAAGATGGAGGAAGGCACAGGATAGCCTTAGTGAAAGACACTCCCGATGTTCATGCCGACACAACAGACTACATCTCTGGACAGATTACTTTATCATCCCAAGACTGGAGGAGAAATTTCACCTCTTCTAAGTCTCTGCGATTTTGGCAAAGGAAAATAAGGGCTCTCTTTCACCTCAGACACTCAACACTGAAGCCTATTAAAAGTGAATTACTAATAGGTGCTTATCAGTCTAATAGAGTTGGAGAAGGAGGGAGACATTATTTCTGTTCTTTCTGAGCGTCTCTGCTTTCCGTATCAGTGAATAGATGGCCTCATGTTGTTTTTCAGGCTTCCCCTAGGGTTGGTAGCAGGAGGATTTCATGATTGTAAAAGCAATGCATATGTTTAAAGGGAGCATCCCTGTAGCTGGACTGCAATAACACATATGTATGCAAAAACACTGGAGCACGTATCCCAAGGCCTTCAGTCTCCCTTGAACGGAGACGGCCAACCCTTCAGGTTTCAGACAGTTGCATTACTACATTTTCTTTTGTCCTTAAGATTTTTCTCAGAGTGCTGGGTACCTTTAGGCAATCACTTTTAAAAATAAAGAGCAATTTGTTGGTTGCTGATTTGTCCTTTTGATGGTGTCCTTTGCCTTACAGAAGCAATCCTACATCAGATAGAGGGCTAATCCAACATATACAAAGAACTCAAGAAGTTAGACCCCAGAAAGCCAAATAATCCTATTAAAAATGGGGTGCAGAGCTAAACAAAGAATTTTCACCCAAAGAACTTCGGATGGCTGAGAAGCATCTTAAAAAATGGTCAACTTCATTCATCATTAGGGAAACGCAAATCAAAACAACCCTGAGATTTCACCTTACACCAGTCAGAATGGCTAAGATTAAAAATTCAGGAGACAGCAGGTGTTGGTGAGGATGTGGAGAAAGAGCAACACTCCTCCACTGCTGGTGGGATTGCAAATTGGTACAACCACTCTGGAAATCAGTCTGGCGGTTCCTCAGAAAACTGGGCACCTCACTTCTGGAGGATCCTGCTATACCACTCCTGGGCATATACCCAGAGGATTCCCCAGCAGGTAATAAAGATACATGCTCTACTATGTTCATAGCAGCCCTATTTATAATAGTCAGAACCTGGAAAGAACCCAGGTATCCCTCAACAGAAGAATGGATGCAAAAAATGTGGTATATATACACAATGGAGTACTTTGAAACAATGAATTCATGAAATTTTTAGACAAATGGATGGAGCTGGAGAACATCATACTAAGTGAGGTAACCCAGCCTCAAAAGATTAATCATGGTATGCACTCATTAATAAGTGGATATTGGCCTAGAAAATTGGAATACCCAAAACATAATCCACACATCAAATGATGTACAAGAAGAACGGAGGAGTGGCCCCCTGTTCTGGAAAGACTCAGTGTAGCAGTATAGGGCAAAACCAGAACAGGGAAGTGGGAAGGGGTGGGTGGGAGAACAGGGGGAGGGAAGAGGGCTTATGGTACTTTCGGGGAGTGGGGAGCCAGAAAAGGGGAAATCATTTGAAATGTAAATAAAAAATATATCGAATAAAAAAAATAAAAAAATAAAATAAAGAGCAATCATTTTTAAGTGCATGCCAGCCTAGTCTCGAGACCAGAGTGATTATGGACCACCAAAAGAGGCCCCTTCTCTGCTCTAAGGTGCTCTTGGCTGTGGTTGATTTAAGGACAGTTCCCCCCAAACACAGGATGTATAGCCGCAGTCCTAATCTCAAGACCAAAGTGAAACTATTTCCGCCAATATTCTTTGACTCAAAAGTCAGTTTCCCTTTCAAATGTGTCTCTGTGTTAGCATGCAAAGTAAGTTTTTTGATGGTGAATGTTATGTTTTAAAGTTGAAAACTACTGTGCTTACTGGAACTATAAAACAACAACAACAACAGCAAAAACGCTTCTAACCCATTTGCCCAAGGACAGGTAACTTCCTGGAGTGCGGAGGCTGTTATTGTAACTTCCTGGTCTCATACAAATTGTGTGGTTTTGCTGCCGTAAACAGGCTTGGCTGCTCCTGACTGCGTGTAGGTAGGATGTGTGCCTGATCACACTGGGGCAGGAAGTAATACATCAGGATGTGCGCTTGGCCCTGATTGCATGAAGACAGGAAATAGGTGGCCTTGTGAGTTTGGTCTTTATAACCCCCACCCCCTCTAGTGTAATACAGAATGGCGTCTTGAGAGTGTTCTTGGGTACAGTCCTGATGCCATGATACCTGATACCAGTATATGAATGTAGCCTCTTCTTTGTTAAATTTATTCGTGGTCAGATGGGTGAATCTCTGAATGGTCCCAGATCCATAACAGTCTTACTGTGGCATCTTAACACACGTATCATTAAACTTCACTCGTTCCCCTTTCCATTGCTCTGTTTCTCTACCTCCTTCCTGCTGGCTCCCTCCTCCCCCAAGCAGTTCCCTGCCACTTACAAGTCCCATGCACTCCCTCACTGTACTGGCTGGCTTTGTGTGTCAATTTGACACAAGCTGGAGTTATCACAGAGAAAGGAGCTTCAGGTGAGGAAGTGCCCCCATGAGATCCAGCTGTAAGGCATTTTCTCAATTAGTGATCAAGTTGGGAGGGCCCATTGTGGGTGGTGCCATCCCTGGGCTGGTAGTCTTGGGTTCTATGAGCAAGCCAGGGGAAGCAACCTAGTAAGCAACATCCCTCCATGGCCTCTGCATCAGCTCCTGCTTCCTGACGTGCTTGAGTTCCAGTCCTGATTTCCTTTGGTGATGAACAGCATCGTGGAAGTATAAGCTGAAAAACCCTTTCCTCCCCAACTTGCTTCTTGGTCATGATGTTTTGTGCAGAAATAGAAACCCTAAGACACTTGCTCTCCCTTTTTTCTCCTCCCTTTAAGATATCTTCTTTTCTCAAGGTCCCCTTTCCTTTCCCCTCCACATGTTTAAAAACGTATTTTTTTTCTGAATTTTTTCCTCCTAACCCAATGATCCACATTTTTACTAATATTCCTGCAAGTACATTGAGTTTGTTTTTCTTCACAGCTGCTTAAAATTCCATGTGTCTGTGCACTACACATGTTCCCACATGGGTTGCTTGACATACAAGCCGATTTCATTTCACTGTAACTTATCACACAGGTATTCACATCCCTAAGTTTATCAGTGTGTAACTCCTCTCTCTTCCTTTTGGCTATTTGGCTAGGGCTATGTCACCTTGTGTATCTTTTCAAAGCCCTGCCTTTTGTTTGATTAGCTTCCAAGTGGTGTTCATCTAATCTCTGTCTACTTCGTCTCTGCTCTGCTCTTGTTTCTTGCTATCTGCTGCTTTGGGGTGTGACTTCTTGTTTTCTGTAACCTGTGCTAGCATCATTCATTTCTTGTTTGAACTCTGATTTTTTAGCGTAAGCACTCACAGCTGTAACGTGCGCTCTCAGAACTGCCTCTGCTGCCTCCTGAAGGGCTTGGAGGTTGGGCTTCCATTTTCTTTCAATTTTAGAAGTTTTGATTTCTACAATGATGCATTGGTTATTCAAGAATTCAGTGCTCAAGGCTGGGTATGGTGGTACTTCCCTTTAGTCCCAGTAGAGGCAGGAAGATCTCTGTTTGATGTCAGCCTGGTTTACATAGTGAGACCTTGTCTCAAACAAACTAACAAACTCATTGTTCAGTCTCCAAGCGTTTGTGTAGTTTGTACAATAATTATTGCAATTTGTTTCTGATCTTATTCCACCACGAACTGCTGAGGTACATGACATGATTTAGATTCGTCTTTATTCATCAAGACACACTTTGTGACCTAGAATGTGGCCTACTTAGGGACATTTCTGTGGGCTGCTGAGAAGAGTATGTATTCTGTTTCTATTGGACAGAAAATTCTGTAGATGTATTAGGTTCATTTGAGCTTTGACATAGTTTAACTCTGAAGTTCTCAAGATGAGGGTGGAGTATTACCATCACCCACATGATTGTAACATCATTTATCTACACTCTGTGCCCTATAGGAGGCTTGGGGACCCCTGTGCTCACAGAGAAGCACTGAGGAATGTTAAACAGGCAGGACTGTCTCTTCAAAAGGAGAAGTGTATAACCTGGCTTCAGCCGGAGGCTGGGAATGGAGGTGGCTAACAGCATGGTGACATTTGTGCTAAGACCACACTAGAGCCTCCCCTGGGTCCTTATCATGAGCTTGTGTTCCTGTGAAATCTGTAGAACCTAACTTTATGAAAGATGTCATATGTAGTCAATCTGTAGAGCCATCTTTATGGAAGATGTCACATGTACTTTACAAAGAGTTTCGATGTAATCATGTCTTAAGCTTCATTGTGTATACAGGATTGAGTTAATTATCATCAGAAGTCTTTTTCACCAAAGTGTGCTGTGCTTAAATATGCCTAAAATAAACTACTTTGGGATCAAACTCCTGAAGCTTGAATCAAGACTGGATACAGAGTCATGTTGAACCAAACTACATTCTTAAATTTTCTAATCAATGGCAATGTATCTTTTTACATTTAAAACAATATTTATTTTTATGTGCATTGATGTTTGGCCTGCAGTATGCCTATGTGAGTGTGCCAGATCCTCTGGAACTAGAGTTTTAGACAGCTTTGAGCTGCCATGCGGGTTCTGGGAATTGAACCCTGCTCCTCTGGAAGAGCATCCAGTGTTCTTAACCTTGCTGAGCTATCTCTCCATCCCACATACTCTGCTGGCTATGAAACTTACAGAGACCTCCTTCTCCCCAGTGCTCATTGATACTTGCTTTATTGAACTAGGAACTTTACTGTATGGGATAGATATATTTATAATTGTCTTCTTGATGTGCCTTTTTTTTATTGATATGTAGTGACTTTCTTCCCTTCTCTGATTATTTTGTATTTGCAGTCTGCTATTAGATATTAGATACTATAACTTGTTCGCAGCTTCCATTCATGAGATAGATCCTCCCCATCTCTGTCTTTTGACCTTTGGTGAGGTTTCATGGAGATAACTGACCATTAGATCTAGTTTCTAAATCCAGACATCCAACTTGTATCTTTTTGCTGATGGGTTGAAGCCGTTTACACTCAAGGCTACTGTAGAGAAATGCTTCTCACTGCTTGTCTGGATTGCTGCTTGTTCTTTCCTGGACTCTCATGCTTGAGATTGTTTTTCCCCTCCTTTGTTAATGGTCCAGTTCTTTGTGTATTTGTACATGCATGCATTTGTATGTGTAAAGTTGCCTGTGTGTGTCCGTGTGTATGTGGAGGCCAAGTTCAACATCAGCTTCATTTCTCAGTCATCATCCACATGGATTTTTGAGTCAGTTTCTCTTATTGGTTTAGAATGTACTGAAGTAGCTGGTGCTATCTAGTAAACTGCAGGAATCTCTGTGTCTCCACCCCTGTGTCAAAGCACTGGACATTGTGATTGGTGAACCAAGTTTAGGCTCTCACACTTGCAAGATAAGTGATGTAATTACTTAGCTGTCACTGTAGCCTGGAAGTCAGGTTTTAGTACAAGGTTTGGGCATTATTTACTCCTCATACCTCCTTCTCTAATGCCAGGCTCTCTTCTGCCCTCTTTCTCATCTATAGGCCAGTGTTTGAAAGAAGGAACTCTCTCAAAATAGCAAATTGCCATTTGAATTGGTGACAGAGTAAAACCTTAAGGTGAGTGGCTCCTACACTTAGTGAGAGGCTACCTAGAACCAATGTAGCCACTGGAGTGGATAGGAGAGAGAGCCCCATCCACCTGACTGCTGGAAGCAGGAAGTTCTGCTCTGTGGTTTGAACTGGTGCAGGGAGTCCGCAGTCTCCAGCCTGCTGGTGTTTGAGCTAGGCTCTTATCTCTACCGATTTTCAAGGCTTTCGTTTAATCAGCTTCATCTTTTGAGCTGTCAACCATGGACTCTCATTTTCCATAGTAGCTGGAAATGCATTCAGAGAGGGATAATCTCATAGGGTGTTTGTCTTTGCAATGCTAAGATGGAGACCGTGCACAAGCAACCACTGTCTTGGAATTAAATTGTCCATGTTTCCAGATTCTTAGCCATAGCTACCGTTTCCTGCTGTCTGCACAGGAAACATGAGAGAGTTTATTCTGCACCAAATATGAGCAGCTATGGCCTGGGAGAACGGATTTAGGTTGTCCCAAATGACACGATCCACCATGGAAAAGGCTCCATGAACTCTGATACTCATACAATGAAATATAGTCTTAAACACGCTGGTGGGAGTATCAGGCAAACTCAGGAAATCTCCATTATAGATTTGATGTTCTATCTGATGACGGTATTAGCTTCTGAGTTGATGGAAGCTAGTGGTCTGCCAATAGTATAGTTAATGAATGCATCCCAAAGACTTTACCTGGCAGTGAAGGGTGTTGGGTTAGATAAAAGCTAAGTGAGAAATGCCTAGCTAGGGAGCAAAGATCACCCATGGGAGATGGATGTCATCCATTGGGAGTTCTAGTCTGCAGAATCTTTGACACAGGTGTGGCTGTCACAGGTGGTCCACCTTCCACTTTCTGTCTGAGACAGCATCTTTCATGGCCTAGAACAAAACCAAGTAGACTAGGCTAGCTGGGCAGTGGGCTTCCAGAATCAGCCTGTCTCTCATCTGGTCCTTGCTGGGATTAGAAGCACATACCACTTTACCCTCTCCCCTCCTTCCTTGGGTTCTGGGGATAGAACTCAAATCTTCCTGATTCTGAGGCAAGTGCTTTACTTACGGAGCTATCTCCTCAGAATGGTCCTTTCCTTTGAATAAAAAGCCTGTAGCTCCTGCCTCAACCATCATCATAACTACTGTCACAGTACTTCATTGCTCTGCTAAAGATGACACCTGGGGGCACAATACCTCCTCCTTGTTGAATCATGTGTTCTAAAGAAGAATATTAGAAGTGGGAAATTTACACAGGAAAGAAGAGGTCCTGCTCAAATAGTACAGTGGCAGCATCTTCTGGGAGGCCAAGAGCTTGCCTTTCCACCAGCCTCTGCCTTCATTGTCTGCAGACATATTCCCTTCCACACATTTGGTTTCATTTTCTCTGGCTCTCCGTCTCCAGGATGTGTGTAAACAGTGAGCTTGATGGAGTAGAGTCTTTGGGGCCCACCCAAAGGAATTCCCATCCGTGGCTGTGAGATGTGGCCAGATGGGCATGGTCAACAGCCCCAAGTGGTTTCCAAGGGCCTGGTCCAAGGACGGTATCTGATAGTCTTTCTTTGAACAAGTTCAGTGAGTTTGCAGTGGACTTGGCATGGGAAAGCAGGAAAGCACTCGTGGGAGGCCAGAGTGGAGCCGGGCTGAATGATGTCATCATGTTCCTGGGGCTCTGTGGACTCATCCATCCATTCTCACTGCTGTCTCCTGAGAGCTCAGACGGAAACAGAATTAGAAGGCCTGTTGCTGGGGAGGGGAGAGGCGAAATGTAAACCTGATTTGATCTTGCTCTAGGTGATATAAAGTGAAATAAATAGACACCAAAAGTCATTACGTTCTAATTCAAGATACTCTGTTAATGTGATCAGGTGGGAAAACATTTGAAATGGATGAAAAACGAGAGAAAAATCCCCGGGAGGGAGTGTGTTATGAACCCCAAGTGGTGGGGCACCCGGATCCAGGAAGCCAAATTTTTTTTCACTGATGCTGATTTGATTTTGATTTTGTTGTTAAACAAAGACAGCTCCACCTGTCTCTAGCATGAGAATGAATGAGTCAGGAATTCATAAGGCCAGGGTCCTTTGTGGGACTTGCTTTGTCAGGAGTCACATGACTGAAGATTCCTGGCAAAAAACATTCCCAAGACCTGTAGAAGACCAAGCCAGTTCAACCATGCATCATAGAGGTGTGAGGCACATAAGCCCCGCTTCTAGCTGAAGGCCTATTGACATCTGCTGGGTGAGGAAGAGGGAGAGTCAGTTTTTTTCAGGGCATGGCCTCTGGTAGGTTACTCATGCCCCAGTGGATGACTCCACACCCATAGGGGCAGCACAAATTGAACTCAGTGGGTTAGAAAAACATGGAAGACATGAAGTTGTGAGAGAGAAACATAGGGAGAAGTTTTGGGAAGGATTGAAGGTATGGGTTGGAGGGGTATATGATTGAATACATTGTATGTATATATAAAATTCTCAAAGAATAAATAAAAATTATATATATGTATGTATACACACACACACACACACACACATATATCTTAAGAGAAGAATGATGTGGACTTGGTTATAATATTGATTCTTGGTGTTTCTTGGGATAATCAGGCAGAGGCCAGGATGGGTGATAGATGTCTAGCATTCTGCTTTCAGGCTTAAGTTTGCAAACCCAGCACTCAATCATGATTGGTCCAACAGAAGTAGTTGGTGTGAATGGCAGTCTTGAGCTACAGTTTTGAAATTACCCATACTCAAAAACAGAAAGTGAATGGGAAAGATTCACTGAAACTAATTTTATTTGATCTAATATATAGGAAGTTTAAAAACATGTAATTGAATAAAAAACATCAGCACAACTGTTGTTGGGTTGGGACTCAGGTTGGGCCGGGGAGATGCCTCAAGTGCCTGTTGGGGAAGCATGATGACATGAGTTCAGAGTCACAGAGCAGCTGCACATGTGTGTAACCATAATGCGAGGGCATGAAGGGAGTCCAGGGCTTACTGGGTGGTTAGTCTAGCCAGTCTGTGAGCTCTGCCTTAGTGGCAGACCCTGTCTAAAGGGAGGAGATGAAGAACAGTACTGAAAGGCATTCGGCACCAGCCTCCGGTCTTCGCGTGCACAAGTGCATACACATACTGCACACATAAAGTTACACACAAAAGTCTTGTGTGTGTGTCTCTCTGCCTATATCCCAATCCTCTTTCCTCCATCCCTCCCCTCTTCCCACTCTGTATCTCTGTGTGTGTTTATCTGTGTTTAAAGTAGTTAAGACATCTCAGTTTTAGACGTTCTACCTTCATCGCTCAGTGATCCCATGAAGCTGGTGATCAGCGAGTGAGGCACATATCTCCGTGTCTGTCTGTTTCAACCGAGGTATTTTATCTACAAAGATGAGGCCTTCGTGTCTTGTAACTGAGTTATTCACATCCGAGTTAGTGTGGTAAATGAAGAGGTAGCTTGTAGGACACATTTCTGTTGTTCGTATGATTACAAAACTCTAGATAGTAGAATATTGTAACCGGTTCATAGATACTGCTGTAATATCGGACTGTTCTGGTTATGTATAATATAATGACATATCTTTCTAAATATAACAACACAAGGATCTTTGAATTATGGTGTTACCCTTTATTAGTGTCCATTATATACCAGCTGATTCTAGGAGCTGCAGGGCACAATAATGAAGAAAACAGACATAGCCACTGCTCACATGTAACCTACCTTCTTGGAGCCAGGTAGGTATTAAACAAGTAAACATCTTATGTGCTTGATGATAAATACTCTGGAAAAAATGGAGGAGGATGGTGTGATGGTTTGTATATGTTTGGTCCAGGGAGTGGCACTATTAGGAGGTATAGCCTTGTTGGAATAGGTGTGGCCTTGTTGGAGTAGGTGTGTCACTGTGGACGTGGACTTTGGTACCCTAGTCCTAGCTGCCTGGAAGCCAGTATTCTGCTAGCAGCCTTCAGATGATGATGCAGAACTCTCAGCTTCTCCTGCACCAAGCCTGCCTGGATGCTGCCATGCTCCTGCCTTGATGATACTGAACTGAACCTCTGAACCTGTAAACCAGCTCCAATTAAATGTTGTCCTTATAAGAGTTGCCTTGGTCATGGTGTCTCTTCACAGCAGTAAAACCGTGAGACAGAAGTAGAACTGGGATGGAATGTACTTGTCCGCTCAGACATTTCCAGTATTAATCTAAAGTCCTTCCACTCCCTGGAGAGGCCTCTATTCCCACCTTTTCTCTCTACTTTAGTATTCACCTCCCTCCACTGTCCAACACCTCTCAGCTAAAGTCACAGGACCAGAGCTCCTGTGTTCTTTCTGGTGCAGCTCTCAGCCTGCACAGGTCATCATCCAACTGACTTTTTTGAAGCTGAAGGAAAATGCTTTTGAGTTTTTTCTTTATTCAGTTCTGCTCTCTGCTCTTTGGTGTGTGTGCGTGTGTGTGTGTGTGTGTGTGTGTGTGTGTGTGTACAAACAAATGGCAAAGGCCCTTGCTTTTCATAAAACCACAAGAAGTACTTTTGTTTTGTAAAACAGGATCCCAGACTACATATGCACCTGAGGATGACCTCCTGCCTCTGCCTCCCGAGAGCTAGGTACACACCAAATATGCCTGGTCCCACATGAAATTCTTGACCCAAAATAATAATAATTATTGTAGTTGCTTCCTTTTTTTTCTGAGTTTCTTTTGATCCTACCACTATTTGTATATCATTTATTTTCAAATTTCTCATAGCTGATGGAAGCCCAAGCTGTCTGATTTTTTTTAAAGGAGCTATCAATTGTCATGTTATCAAGTATGGAAAAAGGCACCAAACATATCTGGGTCCAGGGATTGTGATGATACTTCTGCTGTGTTTCCATCTTTCAGCACAGATTATCCCAGAGTGCAGTCATTCCCAGGCAGGAATTATCCATACTGGAGCATTGGGTTTTATAGTTTACCAACTTGTAATGATTAATTCCAATGAAATTTTGAGCCATTTGGTAGATGGGCCTCTGGGTGTGGCTGATGTGGGGGTGGGTAGGGGCTCTTTTGAGTAGGTAAACTGTGGATGACACCATTCCCTGGGTTAGTATCACAGACTGTATAAAAAGGAGAAATCTGATCCCTGGTGTCCAGCTAGTTTTATATCAACTTGACACAAGCTAGAGTCATCTGAGAGGAACCTCAATTTAAAAATGCCTCCATAAGATGGGGATGTAGGCAGCCCGTAAGGAATTTTCTTAGTCAGTGATTGATGTCGGAGGGCCCGGCTCATTGTGGTTGGTGCCAGCTCTGGGCTGGTCCTGGATTCTATAAGAAAGCAGGCTGAGCAAGCCTTATGGAGCAAGCCAGTAAGCAACACTCCTCCATGGCCTCTGCATCAGCTCCTGCCTCCATGTTCTTGCCCTGCTTGAGTTTCAGTAAACTTCCTTTTACAGTGAACAGCGATGTGGAAGTGTAAGCTGAATCGCATCCCCTCTGAGATGTTTTGTAATGGTGTTTTATTATGGCAGTGGTAACCCTAACTAAGGCAGCCATCATTAATTCATCTTCCTTTGCTTCCCAACTGTGGATATGATATGATCAACTGCCCCAAGCTCCTCCCACCGTGTCTTCCAGACCAAGATGGATTGTGCCCTTGAAATGTGAGGCAAAATATGTGCTTCTTCACTAAGCTGGTTTTTTTTTTCCAGGGCATTTTTATCTCACCAACAGGAAAAGTCCCTAAGACATAGCCTCAGGGAAAATATCCTTTCCCTAAGAGGTTTCTTAGCAATCTTAAGTAGTGCTCAGTGGCCCTGCCTGGGTTGTGTGCTTTTCTCAGGGAGACTTTGTACTATTACTAGCCTATCTTAGATCACTGCCCCACAATCATAAAACAGTCTGAAAATGATGGTGTGTCCAAAAAGGGCAGGGCAGATGCTGTAGAGGCAGAAAATACAGGCATTCCTTTTATAGCCCTGGCTGTGGCAGGTCCCACAGCGAGGCTGGAGAGTCTTGCCCTCCATGTCCAGAGGCCTGCGGCTGCACGGTCTGTGCTTTGTAAATTTCTAAGAAGCCGCTTAGGCTCTTCCATGCCTGTCCCCTCTTCTGTAAGGTATATGCCACTTAATTTATACAGGTGCGGAAGAAGACGTTCTTAGTAAGGATTTGTGAGAACTGAGGAGGGAGCTCCATCAATAGAGTGACCACCTACTATGCAGTAGGCCCTGGGTTCAAGTCCCCGCATCACATAAAGTGGGCATGTTTTTGATCTCAGCATTGGGAGGTGAAGGCAGAAGAAGCAGATGTCAAAGGTCATTTTTAGATACACAAAGTTTCAGAATAGCCTGGGATGTATGAGACTCTGATATATAATAAATATAATATAATATAATATAATATAATATAATTAATATATATGTGTATGTGTGTGTGTGTGTGTGTGTGCACATACACATTTGGATGCACACACAGCAGTAATATTTTACAATTTATATCACTATTTCCTCTTCTGTACAATTCCAGCTCAAAGGATAAGAAATTGCTGCATGACCAAAGACTAAATTATGGAAATGATAGCTATGAAAAGCCCAACTTCTAGAGGTACTAAAATAGATTTTCCAGGGGCTTTCTACTAGGGATATGAGATGGTACTGAACTGTAAGAAATAGGAGGAACCAGAAAAGGCTTTTCCAGGATCTTTGTTCCATTTCTTTTTCATATATCCTCTGTTTTAGTAGCAGCCATGGGTGTCCTTTCTCTGGTTTCCATGATGCTTAATGCTTGCATTGGGAAGAAGCATTTAACCCCACAGTGGCAAGAGACTCTGCTAGCTCAGCTGGACGCATGCTGGGCCATCTGTATTAGTATGGGTGCTCCAACAAACAGGAGCAACTCTTTATTAGAGGGAGTAAGAAAGAAAAGTTGGAGTGGGAGAGCTATCAGACTGTAAGTCAGACTCCTGGTGAATAGGAGAGGGGAGGAAGACTTGGTGGGAGCATCGTGGGCCCTTGTAGAGAGCTCAGCAGGGCTACAGGAGCTGGGCTGCTTCAGTATGCAGGTCTCACTTGGGCTTTGGGAGAGAAGCACCTCACAGTAACTGGTATGTTTTCTCATCAGCTTCTGGTGAATTCCACTCTGTGCTTGGAGGTAAAGAGAAGCATCTGAGGTCTCCACACATTTTCTACATCTTTTTGCTCATTTATTCAGTAGGTTTTTTTCTGAGCATCTGCTTCTGGTCTGTCATAGATTTTAGGTAGTTTAGTCTTATGGCTCAAGACTAGCATCCACAAAGTTGACTCCTCCCAAGGACTAAAGTTCAAGGTTAGACCAGCAGAAGCTGAAACACTTATCCCCTTGCAGGTCCTGCCTGGGAAGTTCTTATTAATAACATTGACATTCTCTCCATTAGGAAACTAATATCTGGCCTTTGCATCTCCTCACCTTAGACTCCTCATGAAACACGCCATGTCAGTATTGTCCTGGATCTGTCCCTTAAGAGGACCAAACTCAACATCTACTCATGGTGCTTATGGTGGTTTGAATATGCTTGGCCCAGGGAGTCATACTATTGGAGGTGTGTGGCCTTGTTGCAGTAGGTGTGGAGGAAGTGTCTTACTGTGGGTATAGGCTTTGAAGCTCTGCCCAGTGTGGAAGAACCCGTCTTCTAGAGGCCTTCAGATGAAGATGTAGAATTCTCAACTCCTCCAGCACCATGCCTGCCTGGATGCTGCCATGCTTCCTGCCTTGATGATAATGGACTGAACCTCTGAACCTGTAAACCAGCTCCAATTAAATGTTGTCCTTATAAGAGTTACCTTGGTCATGGTGTCTGCTCATAGCAGTAAAACCCTAACTAAGACGGTGCTTTATCTACTTGGAACATTCTTGGATTGATTGATGAATTCTTGTTTCCAGACCTCATTTTCTACGTTATTTTCTCGAAAGGGTCTTCCTTTACTACACAGTTCAAAGTAGCTACGTTTTATCTGTAATGCCACCTTATTATAACTGTCTGCATGGCCTTTTCTGGGTCTATGTTATATTTTCCTTCCTTCCTTCCTTCCTTCCTTCCTTCCTTCCTTCCTTCCTTCCTTCCTTCCTTCCTTCCTCCCTCCCTCCCTCCCTCCCTCCCTTCCTCCCTTCCTTCTTTCCTCTCTATTTCCATTCTCCCTCTTTCCCCTTTACTTCCTCTATTTCTCTCCTTTCCTCCCTTTCTTCTTTCCCTTTCTTCCTCTTTCTCCATGCACATTGAGTTTCTTACTACACAGCCTTCTCTGGCTTTGAGGCCCCAATGGTTTTTCTGCTTCAGTCTATTGACTTCTGGGATTACAGGCATGTGCATATTTTTTCTTTGCTTCACGTCTTTACTCACAAATAGAGAGTAATTCATAAATGAGCGGTAGACTATACTCTATCTTGTTAAATAGATAAGCACTGTTTCCAGTTTGGAGCCGGGAGCTTTTCCTATCACATAAGCAGGTCAGCAGTTCCTTATTCAAGGAAGGAATAGAAATGAATGTGAGTGTGGTTAGCAGCTTCAGGACCATGGAAAGCTCTAAGGGCGCCTTTCCAAATTATAAAGGATCTATTGTTCTGGTCTCTCTCTCTCTCTCTCTCTCTCTCTCTCTCTCTCTCTCTCTCTCTCTCTCTCTCTCTCTCATATGTGAGTGTGTGTGTGTACGTGTATGTACGGCACCAACTGTTTTCCTTAGTTTCTTACTTTTGGAGGCAATGTCTTTTGGACATTACTTTTGGATTGCACCCAAAGCTCCCTGATTTGACTAGAGTAGCTGACCAGCAAGCCCCAGGGATCCATCTGTGTCTGTCTCCCTATTGTGGGATACAGGTGCACATCACCACACCTAGCTTTTCCATGGGTGCAGGGGATCTGAATTTGAGTTCTCATGATTGCATGGCGAGTACTTTATCTGCTGAGCCCTTGGAAGCCCTTTCCTGTTCCGTGTAAGGCCTCCTTTCTTTTCCTTAAGGCAGATAGTAGCTGTTGGGCATTGCCAGTGTGGCAGAGTTCCTCCTGATATTAATTTACAACTGAAAGGCTTTGCTGTCTCCCGAGGAAGCAGGTTTCAAAATAAAAATGAGAAAAGCTCTTCAAGGACCAGGAATTTGATACAGGAAGAGTGATGCTTTCTCAGCACAGAGACACATTTGACCTGGGAGTTGTAGAGCCTATAGCAGCTTATACAGCAGAAGGAGGGATGGAGGGGGTAGTGGGCTGTGGTGCAGGGCATTAGGAGTATGAGAGGAAGATGGAGAGAGAGACACAGATCTGAGTGTTTCAGGCAGCCAGGAGGGTCCAGATGCCACAGAGTTGATTCCAGGCACCATGCTACATTGTGGGCAGAACAGGCTTAGAAGGTTCTGGGAGGAGTGCTAGCTTTAGGTGTTATGTTTTGGGAACGTTGCTGTGCTGCGCAGATGGACCAAAAGCTTATTTTATTTTACTTCAACAATCCATCACCTTATGGCTGATGTAGTGGTTCTCACTGAGAGTTCATTTGTTCGATGGAAACCCATCATTGGATTAGTTCACTTAAAAACTGCCCTAGCTGGGCGGTGGTGGCGCACGCCTGTAATCCCAGCACTCTGGGAGGCAGAGGCAGGCAGATTTCTAAGTTCGAGGCCAGCCTGATCTACAGAGTGAGTTCCAGGACAGCCAGGGCTATACAGAGAAACCCTGTCTCGAAAAAACCAAAATCCAAAAAATCAAAACAAACCAAAACAGGCCAAAACAAAAACAAAACAAAACAACAACAACAACAAAACCAAATCAAATCAAACCAAACCAACCAACCAAACAAACAAACAAAAAAAACTGTCCTATGCTTGGTGTAGTGGAACATGTTGGTAATCCCAGCTACTTAGGAGACTGAGGAAGCAGGGTTGTGAGTTCAAGGCTAGCCTGAGAAACTTGGTAAGATTTTTGTCTCATGCAAAACAAAACAGCAACAAGCTTGTGTTGCTTATTGTGATTCAGTCTTCATTTCCAAGCCTTTCAAAAGCTAAACAAACAAACAAACAAACCTTAAACAGAACCCTTTCTTATAGATACAGGTTTGTAATAGAATAAAATGTGGATAGACAATAAAGCTTAAAATGATGCCAATGCTACCCCTCAAGGATAAGCAGAAGGTGTGTATGTGTGTGTGTGTGTGTGTATGTGTGTATATGTGTGCATGTGTATGTGTGTATGTATGTATGTGTGTGTGTGCATGTGCATGTGTATGTGCACTTGTGTGTGCTGTAGGGAGCTGTTTCACAGACTTTGTACATATGCTCTGCCTATACTTTTGTCCTTTACGATACAGACAGCATATATATTCTGAATCACACTGATGAGCATAGCCAAGCCTTTTTTTTTTTTTTTTTTTGCAGTGGTGGCCTTTGCTACCATTGCTTGATATACTCTGGGCCTTTGATGTAAGAATAAGACATATTCTTTATTTGGTAAGGGAGACATGCTAGAAAATGAAGAAAGGCCCACAGATTGCAATCATCGATGAAGGGCAACATTTTGAAGATTTTGAAGGAGCCGGTTAACCTGGTTGGTTCAAACTTGGCACACAGTTCCAAAGTCTGTGATGCTTTCAATGAACCTGTAGCCTGCTTGGCTGGAGATATGGCTGCAGCACGACCCTCTGGGTTTTTCCTGGAATTGGGGAAAGCACCCAGCTAAGTGGTTCTTATCTGCCTGCTGCCATGACTGGAACTTGGCATCTGAGCTGTTTCAAGGCTGACAGGCTGAGAGTGGTTTCCAGTTCCCCAGCCGTGAGCCTTCAGACCACGGACCACTAAGCTTCCTTGACCAGATCCCTGCTCAGACAGTGCAATTGAGCATGCTTCTCAAATATGTGCACACACTTTAAAATTATATTTACGCTCTGCTGGACTGGAATCTGGTACATTATAAAATACAAGGTGGCTAGAAAATATGAAAGCAAAGAGCCAAAATAAAATGTTTTAAGATAATAGTATTTAAAATACCATCATCAATATGTCATTAATATCTAGGGGATCCTGTGGGGTTGAACTGGACTTTGTTGCTTTTTATTTTTAGAAAGATTTTAACTTTGAATTATATGCTTGTGTGTGTGTGTGTGTGTGTGTTTCCCTGTGTGGGTTTGTGCATATGCCTGCAGTTCCCACAGATTCCAGAAGGGGGCGTTGGATCCTTAGTATCTGGAATTACAGGTGCTGGTGGGCTGCCTGATATCAGGTGGTCTGCAAGGGCAGAGGGAGCTATTAACCATTGAGCAGTCTCTCCATTGTTTTGAAATCTTTAAGACCTTGAGATTTATGAACTCTTGTCCAGGCTCAGTTTATTTTGATACTTCCTTTTAATTGAGTGCTGGCATCAAAATCATACATACACCAGGAGACGCAGATCCAAGTGAAGAAGGCAGTGTAATCCGGTAGGCTTTGTAAATCACAGTGCTCACTTTAAATGCCCCCGTCACTTTCTGTAAAGATTTTGGTTAAAATTTAGCAAGTGAATTTCTTTCTTGCTGGTTTCCAACTCTTTTTTTTTTTTTTTTTTTTTTTTTTTTTTAATTTAAAACTAGGTTAAACCCACTGGAACGCTTCAGCTGGAAGATTTTCTTATGCATGACTGGGATGGAGTTTTTTCTTCAGGACCTGGCTTAGGCAATATGCAGTGGGGAAATACTTCTAATGGTTGTTTTCAAAATTATCCCTCTGTAGAATTTCTTATCTTTAGAAAATCAACTAATTAAAACAATTTTTTAAAAAATTGTTTTTACCTTGAAGACACGGTGAATTTAAAAATAACCATTGAAGTATCTGTTTACAGGACTGGGAAGATGGCTCAGTCAGTAGAGCGCCTGCCTTGTGAGAGGAGGGTCCAAGGTCTAGCCCCAGAATCCATGTAAAACAAGCTAGGAGTGGGGGCGCGCTTGCTCTCCCTCCTCCCTCCGTCCCTCCCTCCTCCTTTCCTTCCTTTCTTTCTAAGACAGAGTCTCACTGTGTAATCCTGGTGGAACTCACTATGTAGCCTAGGCTAGCCTAGAATTTAGAGATCCTTCTGCCTCTGCCTCCCTTCCACGTGCTAGAATTAAAGGTGCATGTTACTATACCCAGCCTGGCGGTATTTTTGTATTCCTAGCTCTGAGGAGGCAGAGACGGGTGGATCCCTGGGACTTGGTGACCAGCCAATCTAGTTTAACTGACAAGCTTCAGGTCAATTAAAGATCTATGGGCCTCCTCTCCCTCCCCCTTTACCTTTTCCTCCTCCTCTTCCTCCTCCTTTTCAAGGAGCGTGATGCAGAAACACCATTCTACGAGAATGTAGAATTTACAGGTGTAAATCTCTTCCATGGTCGGTGCACGAGTGCAAAATCGGTGGGTGTGTTTCGAGGTAGGGTCGGTGTTGGAGATAGCGTCAGATTAATTCATAGCACTGCCTCTTCACTCTCCAGAATGTTCTTGCTAAACTGGCCACATTAGTGCTTTAAAATCAGCTTTGATTTAAGAGATGGGGGAAGGAATTGAGTACGAATAGTACTAAACCACCCTGAAGCTCACAGGACACATTTGATTGGCATTTGGAAGAGGAAAGTGTTTTGGGGGAAGATGATATGAACAAAAGATGCCTCCTAGAAAGTATGAGGTGGCTTCCACGGTGGGTACAGCCAGGCATGGGCCACTGAGGAGGCTAAGGGGCTGTCCAAGGCCACAGACCCAGGGAGTGTACTTCAGAATGCTTCCCGAGAGATGGCAGAATAACTTCCTATGACTTTTCCTGGAAACTGGCAAAGCATTTTGTTGGAGGCCTTGAAGCTGTGATTGGGAGGCATTTGAGGTCACAGGACACCACACATACTCTGCCATGGTAAGCTGTCTTGGGTATCCCAACTCCTTCAAAGATTATAATGAGAGTCAAGATGGATGAGTTGGCAAAGACTTGCAAGACTGAGATCCAAGTTCGATGCCCAGAACACACATAAAAGCCAGCTGTGGTGTCAGGTGCCTGTCAGCACAGCACTCCTGGGGTGAGGTGGGAGGCAGACACAGAACCCTCGGGAAGCTCAGGGGCCAGCTAGCCTGCAGCAGGCTGCCCAGGCAGAGAACAAGAGAGACCTTGCCTCAGCAAGGTGGAAGGACATAACTGGCTCTCGAAGCTGTCGTATGATCTCCACATGCTTGCCTGATATTCTCCCTCATTCTCACACATGGAATAAATAATTGTCAAAAAGATTAAAGTAAGTTGAGATGTAATTTGGAGGCTGTGCCAAAAATGTTGAGGTAAAGGACACAAGAGTCTTGTAGGGGCTGGTCTCGGAACCAGTGAGTTTGAACACGGGGTCTAATCTTGTGAAAACTCAGTTTCCCCATGCCTATCTCATACAGTCATTGTGGGGACCAAATGAAGTTCAGTCCTTATCAAATATCTAGGACCCAAGATCATGCTGAGTGGTGCCAGTCAGAAGCCCTTGGAAACGGCAAATGTGGCTTCAAGCATGCGCGGGCAGTTCCACCTTTGTTGTGGGGAGTCCGGTAGGCTGTCTCAGGGTGGGGGTGGATAAGGAAACAGGGCACCCACAGGTTTCCTAGAGGCTGACCTGGAAATCCCAGAGCCTCTCACTGCGTGCTCTGCTTTCCTTCACCCTTCCATTCCCTCTGTCTCCTGGGGCGTGTGAGGTAATGCCCTCTCGCTGCACTGTTGCTCTGTTGGGAAAGTTTGGGTACAGCTTGACTGTGCTGTGGGGACAGAGACCAGAAGCTTCCAACTTTTTCACCTCTCTGATGCCCACGGCAGACATTACCAGTCAGTCCCAGCAGTTCTTCATGCTAGCATCCGAGGTTGGCTTCCTAACCCTTTTCAACACCACACCTTTCTGACAGTCACTACCCAACAAATGGAAAAAGCTCACAAGGTAAAATTGATTGTGTTCTATCTAGTCAGTGTCGTGGGTGCAGAACGGAAGTTCAGCCAGGAACTGTGACGACCAACCAGAAGTCCAATGGCTGGGTTGGCCAGAAACAAGCATTTTGTGGGACATTGTCCCACAGGGGAACCAGAATGAGGTCAGTGGGACATTGTCCCACAGGAGAACCAGAATGAGGTCAGTGGGACATTGTCCCACAGGAGAACCAGAATGAGGTCAGGGCCAACCCATGGGAATTGAAGGACCCTGAAGGCTTTAGTTATTTATTGCTATTCAGTTATTGTTTCTTTTTTAAAATCATAATCTCAGGTAGCCCAGGCTATCTTCAAATTTACTATGTAGGTAAGGCTAACTTTGAACTCCTGATCTTCCTGTCTCCATATCTCAAGAGCTGAGATTATAGGCATATGCCACCATTTCCAGACTAGGAGGGTTTTGAAAGCTATGTAAGCACACAGAGAGAGAGAGAGAGAGAGAGAGAGAGAGAGAGAGAGAGAGAGAGAGAGAGAGAGAGAGAGCGCACCACCCACTGTCTAATGACTGACAGACTAGGCCACTGGCAGGCTCCCAAGGACATGGCCTTCTCTCACTGCTGTCAGCACACAACCCCCTTCCCCTCTTGTTAGGACCAAGCTGGAAGGTGTCATCTGCTTGTTAATTTTGTAAACAAAGCCAGTGAGCTGGGAATTTTTAAAGACAATTTCTGCTATTGGCTGGACACAAGCAATATCTCTGAGAGGGAATATTTGGAACAAAGCTGTTTTGGTCATGTGACATTGAAAAAAGCTATCTAACTGCTCTGTGCTTCAGTTTCGTCTTCTTCTCACTGTGGATAGTCTGAACTCTGGTTTACACTTTTCTTTCTTCCTTTCTTTCTTTTTTAAAGTTCACGGACTAGCATATGAGCACCTAGCTAAATTCCAGACACTGTGGACTCCCAATAAAGGAGCGATTAGATTTTGTTTGTCCATTTATTTTAGAAAGGACAGGGTCTCCTGTCCTTGCTGGCCTTGCCCTCATAAAGCTGAGGTTGACTTTGAACCCCTGACTCTCCTGACTTTCCCTCCCAAGTGCAATGACTGCAGGCATGAGCCATTTCTTCCTCCCTTCCTCCTTTTCTCCTCCTCTCCTCTTCTTCTTCCCCTCCTTCCTCTTTCTGTGCTGGGGATTGAATTCAGAGTCTTGCACATGGTGGGCCATCCTCTACTACTAAGATATAGTTAGGTGATTTTTTTTTTCTTGAGATGGGACTTCATGTAGCTAAGGCTAGCCTTGGACTTGCTATGTTGATAATCAACTGTTGAGACATCGGTCTTCAAGGAATCAGGATGCCCTCTGGAGTCTCCTGTTGGGAGATGGAAAAGGTCCAAGCTTGGTATCAGCCATAGGGAGAGCTTGTCTTCCAGGAAGAATTTTTCCACAGTTCTGACAACTTGTCAGACCACCTTGTAGGGGAGACTGGAGCTGAGGTGATGAGGCTGGGTGGGGACCACACCTTGACCAGGACTGCTTAGCTATGGGCCCTCCTTGTCTTCATATCAAGACCTCAAAGATAGACTTGGAGGGGTCACTTAACGTCTTTGTTCCTCTTCCCTACAAGGCCACATTTAATGAATCTCCTCTTCTTGCTTTTTATTACCACATATTTAGTTGGTCTGTTGGGGACAGGTGGCTGAACCTGACTTGTTCAGGATCCAGTGACAACACCATTTAGGAAATCAGATCTAGAGGTCAAGGGAACCCAGGGTCCAGTAGCGAGTTCTCATCATAAACACCTATTCCCTCTTTGATACTGTTCACAGCACGTGGCTTGGGTATAAATGCTGATGCTTGACTCCCAAAGGCCATGCTGCTTCCAGCCTGGTTAGGAGGACAGAGGGGCTGGGGACCTGGGCTGGTTATGTTTATGACTTGGTTACTGTAGGCAGGCAGGCAGCAGAGATGGCACCTGGCCTGTGGCATGTAAGGTGTAGTGGGGGCAGGGAAAGTATCCTGAGGAACAAGAGTTCCAATCCCCGAGACAGCTTTCTTGTGTGCCAGCCCACTGCCCACTCTGTGACAAGCATGCTCATAGAGTTGATTTGCAAAATCAGACTGGGGTATCTATGCTTTGCTGGCCCTTGGGCTATACACTGGGATCCTGTGGACATCTTGATTCTCTCCAGTGTCCTAAAGAACAGTGTCTCATGACACTACAATGTGTGGACTCTGTGAGGACCAAAGACACAATACTCACAGAAACTCAAAGGATTAGTAGTTTAAATTATAATTGCAAACTTAATTATAATTTCAAATTCTGTCCTACCCAACAGAACAACACGAGAACAAAGTTTATCCTGGCAGAGGAGAAAGCAACCTAACCCTTCTTAGACAGATGTGCAAGAACATGAATATAGCCCAAGGGATGAGCATGCGCAGCTCTTGGAAGAACTTTGACTATGGGTACTAGGATGGCGCCCCCTGGGGGAGAGGAGCGGCAAAGCAGGGAAGAGGTTACAGGCTCTTCGAGATGAATTCTTCCTTCACCTGCTTGTTTTGAGCCATGTCAGCTCCCGTGAAGTACATATTATTTTCCAATTCCACAGACCATCATTCTTACCTTCTTTTTATTTCCTTTCTCAGCTTCTCACTCTTCTGTGTTCAGTCAGACCCTCTGGTGCTTGCTCTCAGGGGAACACTGGCTGTTAGTCAAATTCTTCCTCCCTCAGGGAAGCACAAGCAAATCAATATATGTTATTAAAGAACCGGGAAGACTGCAGTGATTTAACACTTCCCATAAACCCCAGCTGCCCTGCAGCTGTGGACGGTCTCCATCCACACATCTGTCACTTCTCCTTGCTTCTCGTGAAGGTCCCTTGACGCCTCCCTTGCAGCGGCTCAGTGAGGCAAGGACAAAACGAGCCTGGGAGAAATACCAATGGGGAGGCAGCGCCGTCGCCATTGCTGAAGGTGTTCTATGATTTTTCACGCAGGCTCGGTGGCTCATTCAGGACTCAGAAAACTCCGAATAATGAAGACACAGACACAGTTGAAGTCCGGGGGCGGGAGGGGGTTAGAGCTGGTAAGGTGCTGTGGGAACTGCTTGATTTTGCTCGTCTCTTGTTTATGGGCATGCTCTCCAAGATGAGAGCAGACACTCAGGCCCCGTCATCTTCTGTGTGCATGTTCCTGTGTTGGTCGTGCACATGACTGAGTGTGTGGAGATCAGAGGTCAGTCTTGGTGGTGGGTCCTCAGGGTCCCATCTCCTTTCATTTCTGTTGCTGTGATAAAACCTAGAGGTGAAGAGGGTTTTCTGAGTTTCAGATTACAGCCCATCACTTCCAGAGGAAGTCAAGGCAGGAATTTCAGACTACTAGTCACATGACATTCAAACACAAAGAAAATAAATGTGCACATGCTCAGTTGATTGCCTGTGGTCAGTTTAACCACTCTTACACCCAGGGGCCCCTGCCTAAGGAACAGTACACTGGGCTGGATTATCCTGCATAGGTTAATTAAGACAACCTACCCCCTGGACATCCCCACAGGCCAACCTGATCTAGACAATCCTTCACTGAGACTCCCTTCCTACATGATTCTTTACTAGCGGTTTCCACACATCTGAGCTTATGATGATCACAATTTAAGTTTAATATTCCCATAATGCCTTTGTATCTTTCAATACATGTATAAGTATAAACTGCACACAGAACACATATATAGTGTAATTTACAGAAATGCAATATTATTTAATTGGACTTCTTCCTTTATTGAAAGATTTGTCTTACTTTTTTATTTGTACGCTTGTACGTACATTCATGGAATTATGACTTTAAGTTGATGGCAGAAGAGGTTCCCTCTTCATAATCTAGAAATGGTTTAAAGTTGGCTATGGAAGGGCTGCTGGTATCTCTCAGAGTTACAGGCAGTTGTGTGATACCTGCTGTGGTTGCTGGAAACCAAACTTGGGTCCCCTGCAAGAACAAGTCCTCCTTAGCCACTGAGTTATCGCTCCAACTCCTGCCTTCTTTCCCCCCTTTGTTTCTGTCATTTGTGTTGGAACATCTAGTTCTAGTTGAAGAACCTTCAAGTGATGCACTCCAGGGTGAGGACACAGTTCAGTGGCAGACACTTGCCTAGGACAGGAACAAATCCTAGCTCAGTCTCCAGTTCCCACAAACAAACCCACGATGCTAATGCCTTTAACGGGTATGATACATGGTCACTTCCTCCTACATTTCTTCCTCTATTTTGCCTCTCTTTTACTCTGCTTGAGTTTTACCATGAACAATACTCTGTGATTAAGCTCCCATGTCCTTGTTACAGGTGACACTCAGTGTTCACCCAGGACACAGACATAGTATTATGATCTAAGCGATGGACCTCACAAAGTCATATCATGTGACAGACTCTTGTGGGAGGTTTATTGGGGAAGAGGTATACAGAGGCTGCCTCTGGGCAAAGGTGGAGAGAAGAAGAGACTGGGGAGAAGAGGGACTGGCCTTTTATAAGGGGGTGTAGCACATGCACAGGGGGATGATGTGTGACTCACAGTGGGAATGTGTAGAATCTTGGCAAAGAGAATGAATCCTGCTGTTTCTGGGTCCCTGGGGCAGGCACCACTGCTCATTGCTAATACAGAGGCCCAGGAATGAAATTGCTATAGTTGTATCTTCATCTTAGGCAAACACTGAATTCTGTCTTCTTGGATTGGCATGCATTTGTGCCCATGAAAGGTTCATTCTTGTGTAATTCTAGCCCATCCTGTGGGTCACTCAGTCCCACTTCTTTATGCCACACCAGGCCTGTGCTTCAGATTAGATACCCATAGTCTCCCTAGCACACACTGTCTAAGAGAAGGAGAGGTGAACAGAACATTTTCTTGGGATACACGACTTTCTTACAGTTACAGATTTTTGGTTCCAGTGCCATGTGTAGAGACTTTGCAATCCGAAGGATTCGAGTCTTGTTTCTGCTGTTCACTGTTTGTCTGGCTTCTAGCAAGGTGGTGGTGGGGTCCTCCCACTCTGTCCCTCATCTTTTCCTTTGTCAAGTAGGGAATACTTGGAGTGTTCACTTCCTGGATCATTTGAAACATAAGAGAGACAAAGGCTCAGGACACACTTTGTGTGGTGACTGTACTGGTCCACAGAAACTGCTCAGCCTGGGCCATCTCGTGACGGACGTCATTACAGGACATGTTTCCACTTTTATTCTGAGGACCCTTTTCTCAGCTGAGCTCACATTTTAAACAATTTTTTTTCCCTATGCTCAACAAGCCTCATGAATTAAGCAACATTTAATTCCTTGTTTTGTTTTTGAGCTGTCAAGGCCATATGTGCCTGCCAATCAAACTGCTTGACTGGCAGAAGCGAACAGGTTGATATTTTAAGACGATGGAATTCCAGTCCCAAGCAAGGACACTTTGCTTTTAGCAACATAGGAGGGTGGCTTCATCACCCAGAGCTGTGAAGCCTCCATTTGCGTTTTAGAAATCCTGTGTCTGACATGGTGCATACCTCAAATCCCAGTGGAAGCAGAGGAATCAGGAGTTCAAATCCTCAGCTACACAACACATTTGAGGCCCAGCCTGGGCTTCATGAGCCCCTATCTCAAAACAAAATGCATATAAACAAAACTATTGTCTCTGAACAGTGACTGCACATGCTGGCCTGGTCTTTAGGTTGCTGTATCTCACTGATGGGCAATGGACAGCCCAAAGAACAGGGCACTCTGAATGGCTCCTTTATGAGCTCAGGCTCATCTGGTGGGCAGGGATGTCTTCAGTTCTCACAGATGACCAATCAGAAGAGGGCTATCTGGTTACATGTTGGTGTTTAATAAACTTCTCCAAAACTCAGTGTCTCATTAATAATATCTTATCATATTCCATGGTTCTCTGGGTGATATAACTTGGCTAGATGGTTCTCTGGAAACCCCTCCTGGGTTTGCAGACATCTGTGAAGTCTTGATGGGTGAGCATCCAAGATGGCAGCTGCCTTCACCTGGCAGTGGAGGGTGGCCGACCAGCATTCTCGATCATGGTTGCTCACTGTGTGCTCTTTGTACATTTGCATTATAGCACATTGGCTAGGTTCTCAGACGGAACATCTTAAGAGGCTGACCCAACCAGAAGGAAGCAGAAGCTGCTGGGCCATGGAGGGCTGAGCATAGTGCAGAGACAGCCACTCTTCTGGAACAGTCCATGGGCCTTGGCCCTCGGGACATCTGGTAGACTCCACTTCTTGATGCTGCGGGAGGAGGACAGGATCACATGACCGAGGAGTGGGTGGGCGGGCTATGTTTTAGCTGTTTATGGAAAAGGCACTTCCCATGTAGCATCTTTTATTTCCTTCCTCCCAGAGGTTTGACGTCATCTGTGGTGATTTGCAGGAAGTAAGTGGAACTGAGGCCTTTCCTCCCCAACCCTGGCAAGTCATAGGGGAGGGCTTCATCAGCAGGAAGACTCACAGGGTGGCTGAGAACCCTCCCCACTATCCAGCAAGGAGAAATATTAAATGTTTTTATATATTTTTAAAAACCTTCCTGGAGCAGTCTGTACATATCAGCAAGAATGGGATATTTTTTTTGAAACTTGTTTTTGGAAATGTTCATAATAAAACATTCTGTACTTGAATTATTAAAAACAATGTTGAGTAAAGAATCGCCTAATTTAGTAAATAATTTTAAAGCAAGCCGTTATTTTCTCCAAACTTGGATTTGCTGAAAGCACTCCAAGAATTTTATTACCAGCATGGCCACATGATGTAATTGTGTAATTAGCAATCCATCTGACGCTGTTGGAGAGATTTAATTCTACTTAGGGCAAGAACAAAATGCGGTGCTTGTTATTTTTTTAAGAGAGCATGGGGGACAGTGCCCTGCTTAGTTTTTTTCCTTCTCCTTGTTCTCCTGCCTTTTCTCTTTCTCTTTCCCTCCCTCTCTACTTCCTGCCCCATCCTGTGCACACACTTCTGTGTGTTCCATATCTTGTGTATGGAGGTAAGAGGACAACTTGCAGAAGTTGGGTCTCTCCTTTCACCTTGTAGGTTCTGAGAACTGATCAGATCATCAGGCATGGGAGCAAGTTATCTAATGAGATATCTTGTTGGCTCAGTTTTTTGTTTTATTCTAAGATACATTGTGTGGCTGAAGCTACAGGAAAGATAACCCATACTGATTGACATTAGGTTCATGGATGGAACATGTGGTTTGGAATCAGATTGATCTGTGTTTGATTCCTGAAGCTGCTCTGTGCTGTTGGCTATCAAACCAAACCAAACAACAAATCAAAATAAAAGCAAACAAAAAAATAAAAAGGGGTAGATTACAGAATTCAAATTCTTTATTTTATAAAGTGAGAATAATACCTATTATTGTATATGGTGGTTTTGATTTGTAAGTAAAATAGTGTTCATAGATAGCCTAAGGTGTAGCTTGGTGTTTCTGAGCAAGGTTTGTCTTTCTACTAAACTCTGTGGGCATGTTTGGCTTTGTGGATAGCTGTATCAGATGGTAAGACCTATTGAATGTGTGTGTAGTGTTTCTTCTTCATTGTAGACTGGATTTCTTCATTGTAGGCTGGATTTAGAAGCACTAGGAGATACATTTTTGGATGTGTCTATGAGGACATTTCCAGAGAGAGAGAGAGAGAGAGAGAGAGAGAGAGAGAGAGAGAGAGAGAGAATGAGAACTGAGAAGGGAAGATAGCCACCCCAGTATAGGAGGCACTACTTCATAGCACCACTTCACTGGATGGGTGTTGTGAACTGGATAAAAAGGAAATGGGGGAAAAGAAAGATGGATGCCATCATGTGTCTTCATGCTTCCTGACTGTGTGAAGAGCAACCAGCTGCCATATACTCCCACTGCTGTACCATCTCCATGGTAACACACCACATCCCTTCAAACTGTGAGCCAAAATAAACGTTTCCTTAAGTTGCTTTTGTCAGGTATTTTTTTTTTTCCACAGCAAGAAGAAAATTTGCTGGTCATAAGTTTGCTGGTCTAAATACAGAGTATTTGCTGGTCTAAACCAGGGCTGTCTGTGAGCTAGGTGGTCAGTTTTTCCACACAAGATGTCTGCTAAAGAAATTTACAGCTGACATGCTTAGACTCAATTATTCTAAGCTACATATCACACAAAGGATTTTAAATTTTATTTGGTTTGAGGTATTCTATTAGGACATAGAAAACATGACCTAGAGGGATCTTGTTCTTACAATCTTTCTATTATCTCTTCCAAGAAGATCCCTGAGCCTCAAGGAGAGGACTGTGATATATAGATGTCCCCTTTCAGGCAGAGCATGCCAAAGTCTCATTCTCTGACCTTGACAAGCTGCAGGTCTCTGCATGATTTTACTACAAGAAGAATATTCTCTGATGAAGGCTGGGCGATAGATTAAACTATGGGTATAGCAATAAACCATTAGGGACTGTTTTAATGCTTTGTCTATTTAGTAGACTACCAGTAGTAGGTTCACCCTTAGGGCCCATGACCTATGTAGCCCCTTTAACAGTGTCAGGTATGGGTTCCATCTCATGGAGCAGGCCTTAAATCCAGTTAGAAAGTAGTTGGTTATTCCCATAACATTCCTGTCACTATTGTACCAATAGACAGATCTTGTCTGGTTGGTCAATATTGTAGCTTGTAGGGTTCACATCTAGTTGAAATTAAAGATTACTTTTCTCCTCTGGTTGCATGCACAGTACCTTCTAGTACTATGAAAGCTATCCAGAAGCAATGAAGCCTCCTGGTCATAAAATATTCTCCATATTTTATGATCCAAGTAATGTGGTGTCTTTAACAATAGAATCTTTCTGTCAAGTTATGAAGGGTAACTTATACTGTCTAGAGGCTCTATGGGACCTCACTAGCAAACAACTCAAAAAGAGGTACCCATTCCTGGAAATGAAGTTTTTAATCTGCTGGTATTTGGTGTCCAGTTGGAGCATGTCCCTCAGACATAGAATAACTTCATTTGGAGTGTTTTCATATATATACATGTATATATTTTAGAAAGTTTCTGTAGCAGTAGTTTTCCACATGGATTTTTTTCAAAGTGGCAATAGTGTCATCTGTCCCCTTGATGTTTGATCTCTGTTGTAAAGTTGGCTAGATTTAGAACCACCTAAGAGACATACATCTGGCTGTGTCTGTGAGGGTGATTCCAGAACGGTTTACCTGAGAAGGGAAGACCCATCTTAAACGTGGTCAGCGGCATCCCATGGATTCCTGGACTGAATGAAGAGAAGAGAAGTTGTGCACTAGCCGTCATCTCTCCCCGCTTCTCAGCTGCAGTCACAATGTAGCCAACTGCCTCCTGCTCTTGCTAGTGTGTGTTCCTGCCTCATCATGAGAGACATTGCCTCATACCTGTAAGCCTGAGTAAACATTTCCTTTCTAAGCCTGTATTCTGTCACAACAATAAGAAAACTAGAAGAAAAAGAAGAACTTCCTTCTACACGTGGAAGGAATCAGATTCTGTTAGGGTGTTCAAGCTTGGGTTTCTACCCTGTGAGACCCTGGTCAGAGAGAGCCCATGTGCACCCAGACTTCTACCCTCCAGAATTAGGTCAGAATTAATGTCTGTGCTGTTGTGAGTCAGCTCACAGGCTGGTGGCAATTTGTTATACAGCAGTAGAAACTAACATGCCAGGTAATTCTTTTTGTGCAATTTTAAATTGAATCCTTTCCTTTCTTCAACTGTCAGGTTTTCAAACCAGAGTTGTTTAGTTTTCATTGGTAGCCTTATTAATTACACATCAACGTCACTTACTATCATCTGGGAGTGTAGCTGTGGATCTGTCTCCTGATCCCCTGCTTCAGAAGGTGCAAGAGTTAGGTGGGTGATACTTCATTAACAGGCTTCCCTAGTGAACCTGTTGCTTCCAGCAGAGCTATTCTGTGGTGAAACAACCTTTTCCCTAGAACAGATAGGGAAGATGACAAGGATGTCCTCTTGTCTTTTGCGATAGTCTGTGTCACACCGGCCCTTGCATCACGCAGTGACAGGGCTCTCTATGGGTAAGGCACCGGTGGCTCTTCCGTCACCGCTGCATCAAGCCTTGTCATGGGACTGCCAGTGGCCTGTAAGGTAAACACATTCATGAACCAAGCCTCCTTGCAATTTGAAGATACCACAGCTATTCTGGGGTGGTATGGGAGGCTGGAGCCCATCATATGTCATGGCCAGAAAGATTATTCAAGTCATTTACATGAACTTAACCTATTTATGTGCACATTTGTGGTGAGAAAGTGACATGGAGGGCAGTCTGAATGCCTGGGTCCCCAACTGCTGGTCTTACCAGATCCAGGAGTTAGGCCCTCCATGGTGGGCTCGTGCACTCTCTGACTCTTGAGCTTCAGCAAACCAGTCCTCTGTCACTTAGCTCACAGGGTGACCCCAGGTGGACCTAGTGCCCTTTCTTAATTCTCTGTGGAAGGAATAGCAGGTGATGTTTAAAGGTTCTGCCTCTAATCTGGACTTCAGGAAGATGAAAACTAAGGCAGGAGAATAGCCAGGTTGTGGCCACTCTGAGCTATCTAGTATTTTACAAAGAAAGGCAAAAAGAAAGGAAGAAGGAAAGAGAAGAAAGGGGTCATCGAAGTAGCTCAGTGGTTTACTTATTTGCTGCTAAGCCCAACAGCCTAAGTTCAGTGCCTAAAGCCCAGTGGTAGGGAGAAGGGGGAACAGCCTCTGGAAAGTGCTATGTACCAGGCTATGTGTGGACACACACACACACACACACACACACACACACACACACAATCAGTAAAGATACAGAAGAACATGGAAGGGAAGGTATGACTGAAGCAGCATGATGAGCTCCCACAGGCCTCTGCACCAGCATAAAAGCAGCTCCTTTGTACTTGCTGATCGCCCATGCTCTAAACCCGCTGTCAGGTGCAGAGGGGTTGGAGCCCTCAGCCAGCCCTCCCCGAGAATGTCCCTGACCTTGCACTGAACACAAGTCCAGAGGACTTCTCAGGCCTCGCAGTCTTGCCTGAGAGCCTTGCTTCTTGTTTTGGTGGGAAGGGGTGCGGCAGTGTGGCACAGATCTTTGGTAGGTGCCCCTATCCTGGTCTGTAGTTTTAATGTCCACCCCTTCTCCCTGTTTTCTGTTTGTCCTGTGATGGCCTGAGCTTATTAAGGCAGCGGATGGGTTTTCCACAGGCTGGTCTCAGAGGTCCTGAGGAGGGATTTTAATTGCCTGACTCCACATTGAGGGTGTTAACATTTATTAACGTCAGCTCCTCTGATTGCCTTTTAACAAGGCAGCCACTGTGTGCAGGAGATAACGCTGGGTTCAGTCCTGTGGGGCTTCAGAGGCTGCTTAGAATAATCTGGTCCAGGGAAACAGAAAGGCTTCCTCTGTGGTGGGGGATGGAGATGCCGGCCGGGCTCTGGACTGGTTGTGTGTGGGTGGCTGTACTGACGGAGATCTGGCATGATGATTGAGTAGAAATTCAGTGATGTGTAAAGATTGGAATGTTGCAAGTCCACAGCCTAATTATCTTGACACATCTCTACCCAAGAGCCACTTTTTGCTCACCTTTGTAGGTGAGCTAACATCTTTGTGGCCACTGGGTAACACCAACCAAAAGGGGAGAATGCCATTAGATAGCATTTCCTGCTTTGCTGTAACTCGTCCAGAGGCTCCTTCTAAAGCATTTGAAAAGTGTCTTGATTTATGACTTTCTTTGTTCTGTTCTATAAGAACTTCATCAAACAGTTCCTATGTTAGAACGTAGTATTTGGGGCAAACCTCAGTCTGTGTTCTTTGAGTGTGATCACTCCTATTTGGTTTCAGAACAAACTATCTCATTTCTTTCTGGCTAAGAGCTGTGTTTTCATGTTCATAAAATCACATGGGAGTTGGCCTTCTGTCTCAGGCTTTTCAACTGTGCCCTTGTTATTACAGAGTGGTGAGAAAAAAAAAAACTTAAACAACCTTGCTTCAAGTATCTTGTTATAGTAACAACAACAAAAAGACCGTTTTAGACGTGAGCCTTTGTTGATTCTTGCCTGGACTTGGTGTGTGGGCACTGAGTTGCTCATGATACCAAGTTCAAACTCCTTGGCTCAGGGGCCTGGAGACCCCCCTACCCCGAGGAGCTGAGCCCACCTTTCCTATCTTTCAAGTTGTCTCTGGCTTTGTCAGTTCAGCTAGGACAACTGCCTCTGATTTCCCAATTCCTTTCAAGCGTCAGCCCTGGCTACACCTTTTCTCTGGCACCTTCCCTGACTTCCTGAGTAGTTCATTGTTGCTGCCTCCTGTCCCTTTAGGCAAGCTGGCTCAGGATTTTCATGATACCCATTCTAAGGACAAAAATACCCTTTTAGTAGGGAATATTGGGAGAAAGAGGCAGTCATGGGAGAGTAACAGATGCTGTAAGGCCATGGCAGGCCAGCAGGCTACTGGTAGTGCAGGATCTGCTGAGACAGATACTGTTGCTGGGATAAAATACCATGGCCAAAGCAACTTATGGAGAAAAAAAAATTATTTTGGCTCATGTTTAGAGTCCAGCATGGTAGGGAAGGCATAGTATAGTTACAGAAACAGGAAGCTGGCTGATCATATTTTCATCCACACACAGGAAACAGAGAGGAAGGAACAGGAAGTGGGTCTAAGCTATAAATTCTTAAAGCCCACCTCCAGTGACACACTTCCTCCAGCAAGGCTCCACCTCCTAAAGATTCCATAACCTCCCCAAACAGTGCTACCACTTGGGGCCCTAGTGTCCAAATATGTGAGCCTATGGTGGGTATTTCCCAGTCAACCCACCATGTGCATAAATGCATAGACAATAGGGGACTTTGATGGCTGCTCTTAGAAAACATTCAGGTGTCTTTCTTGAGCCTCTTCCTCCTCTCCATGAAAACATCTTTAATCTCCTCATTTCTCTGTGAGTTCCCCAAAGCCCGAACCCCTGACATTGTCTGTGTGGGAGCATTTCATCTCCTGATCACATGCTATTGTCTTTTCTACCCACAGGTGTGTGTCTTTCCCCACTGGATTGTAATCTCCTTGACAACAGAAACTGTTATTTTTCTCCTTTCCCAAATGGCATCTAATATTGTGCTGGGCATCAAGAAGAGCTGAATAAATAACCAGTGCTGTTCCGAGACCCCCTGCCCTCTCTTCCCATGATGCACACTGTTCCAGAGGCATGGAGTCCTGTGAGCACTAAGCTCCAGGGTTTGTTCTTTCTGATGCTCTTCCCCATGGTGTGTGGGATGTGCCATCTGTCTGCTGGGAGCTGACATGCAAGGGTATTTATATCCAGGCCTGCCACTGTGGTGGCCCAGGGGCTGTCATCTGAGCCTGCAGAGGAAGGCAACTGGGCAGCAGTGGAGGCCAGAATGGATTTATTCTAATGCTGGGTATGGAACGAAAACACACTTAGACTCAAGATGAAATCTAGTACCTGACTTGTTGGGAAGACTTGAAGCAAATCACACTGTAATCCGTGCAATAGGTCATAGCCTGAGATGTGTGTGTGTGTGTGTGTGTGTGTGTGTATTTATCCATGCAGGTGAGTGTGGAAGCCAGAGGCTGATGTCAGGATGCCTTTCTCAGTCACCTTATGCCACAGAGCCTGGAGACCACTGGCCAGGTGAGATCTGGGGAATCTGTCTGCGCCTCCCTCCCATGTTCGGGTGTTATAATTGTGTGACATGCTACACCTTACCTTTCTTTTAATGTGGGTGCTAGGAATCGGAACTCAGGTCCTCAAGTTTATGTAGCAAGTTCACAGCCACTGGAACATCTCCTTAGCTCCTTGATCTAATTTAAATTGAGATGAATTGAGAACTCATGAAGGAAGGCACAGGAATGGATTGAAGAGTCCCAGGGCAGAACGGGGTCTCACCACCCAGCCGGCCTGTGCTGCACACCTGCCTGTGAGTCTCTTGTTTAAAGTGCAGACAGAGATGGCCTGGAACTCAATTACACCAGGTGTTGTGACTCTGCTAAGCTCTCCATCACTTCCCTCACACTTGAATCCCACACTTACTGACAATGGCTGACAGGGCTCCGGTTACCTCTATGGCCCTCTGATCCAATCTCCCATCTTCCCCCCTCAGAACTGTTCCCAGCACGGGGTGTGGCGCAGGTGTGCTTCCCCGAGGGCTCGTTCCCCAAGCACCACTGTGTTTGTGTCAGCACCTGCTTCAGGATGTCACTTACAGGACATCACCTTCTTAGCAAGCTCTTCCCTGGCCACCCTCTAAGCCACCGTTGTCCTTCCCTGCTTGCCTTTCTCCCCCACCCCCATACACCGACTGCCAGCTGCCATAACATTTGCATTATTCTGTTTTTTTTTTTTTTTTTTTTTTTTTTTTTTTTTTTTTATGGGCACTGATGGAAACTTTCACTGGGGTCAGGAGTCTTACTACAGTCTAAAGGCCACTGTGGTGACTGACACAAAGCAGATGGTCAATGAACATTCAGTTGATAGAGGAGATCTAGGTTCATGGGCTAGATAAGGCTGCCTCCTGGGCGTAGTTTCATCCCAGGTTGATATAAATTCCCTAAGTTTTAATATGTAGTAGTTAGCTTTGCTTGTTAACTTGAAAGAACCATGCAGAAAGAGAATCGCAATGAGGGATTGTCTATATTGTTGGAGAGTAGGCATGTCTGTGGGGATGTTCTTGATTAAGTTAATTGGTGTAGGAAGACACAGCCCGTTATGGGTGGCGCCATTTCCAAGCCAGGGCTCCTAAACTAAGAGTGGAGAAGCTGAGGTGAGCACAAGTGAGCGAGTATGTACGCACGCATGCATCTATCTCTCTGGTCCTGACCGTGGATGTGATATGACTAAGCCGTCTTGAGCTCCTGTCACCATGACTTTCCCATGGCTATGGCCTGTAACCTACTTTGTGAGCTAAAGTAATTCCCTCTCTCCTTAAATGCTTTGTTTAACTCTTTAGTTGTTTTTTGGTAGGGTATTTTTTTTATGGCAGCAGAAATAATGCTAAGACACTAGGGTCTGACCCAGTGGATGCTCACCCCTTCCCACTGGGTCTCTATGGAGTCGGCATGCTGCAGTGTGAGGGAGCTCTCTTACATGGTGTCAAGCAGACTGGACTTGTTAGCTGTGTGAGCTTCTGCACCATCCTAACCTTCTGCGCATGGGCTTCTCAGCTGTGAAGTGGCAGCTCCGAACCTGTAGGGTGGCTGCAAGGATTAAATGTTAGGATTTCTATTTCTATAAAGTGTCTGGACAAGTCCTCAGCCTGCAGTAAACTGCTGGCTAATGACATTTTCAGGGCAACAGTGTAATGACATCTTGTGCATTTTCTAAGCATAGATAGGAGTGACTGTAATTTCAACAACAGCTCCTTCTAGGGACAAACACAATCTTATAAAAGATATTTCATTTAAATATTTATTTACTATTTAATAAATGAATGTTTATTAACTATAATATTAATTTGTTAATATTATAGTATAATATACTATAATTATAATATATTATAATTTAATTATATGTAACATAATTACATAAATATATAATTATACAAACTATAAAATAATATAATAATAAATTTAATATTTAATAAATAAAATAAATACATATTTAAAGATAGTTACCATTTGAAACTTTTTTTTATTAGAATTTTTTATTGGATATTTTCTCTATTTACATTTCAAATGTTTTCCCCTTTCCAGGTTTCTCTTTGGAAACTCCCTGTCTCATCCCTCATACTCCTGCCTCTATAAGAATGCTCCCCCACCCACCCATTCCACCTTCCTGTCCTTTCATTCCCCTACACACTGGGGCATCCAACCACCTCAAGCCCAAGGGCTGCTCCTCCCACTGATGTCCAACAGGCCATCCTCTGCCACATATGCTGCCAGAGCCCTGGGCCCCTCCATATGCATTCTTTGGTTGGTGGTGCAGTCCCCAGGAACTCCAAGGGGTCTGGCTGTTGACACTGTTGCTCCATCCATGGGGCTGCAAACCCCCTCATCTCTTTCAGTCCCTTCTCCAAATTTTCCATCTGTGATCCCATGTTCAGTCCAATGGTTGGCTGCAAGCATCCTCCTCTGCACTTGTCAGGCTTTGGCAGAGCCTCTCAGGAGACAACTATATCAGGCTCCCGTCAGCAAGCATTTCCCCGCATCCACAATAGCATGCAGTTTTGGCGACTGCATAAGGGATGGATCTTCAGGTGGAGCAGTCTACGGATGGCCTTTCCTTCAGTCTCTGCTCCACACTATGTTTCTATATTCCCTCCTGTGAGTATTTTGTTCCCCCTTCTATGAAGGACTGAAATATCCACACTTTGGTCTTCCTTCTTCTTGAGCTTCATATGGTCTGTAAATTGTATCTTAGCTATTCTGAGCTTTTGGGCTAATATCCACTTATCAGTGACTGCATTCCATGTGTGTTCTTTTGTGACTGGGCTACCTCACTCAGGATGATAGTTTCTAATTCCATCCATTTGCCTAAGAATTTCATGAAGTCATTGTTTTTAATAGCTGAGTAGTATTCCATTGTGTAAATGTACACATTTTCTGTATCCATTCCTTGGTTGAGGGACATCTGGGTTCTTTCCAGCTTCTGGCTATTATAAATAAGGCTGCTATGAACATAGTGGAGCGTGTGTCCTTATTACATGTTGGAGCATCTTCTGGGCATATGCCCAGGAGTGATATAGCTGGGTCCTCAGGTAGTACTATGTCCAATTTTCTGAGGATCCTCCAGACTGATTTCCAGATTGGTTGTAACAGTTTGTAATCCCACCAGCAGTAGAGGAATGTTCCTCTTTCTCCACATCCTCTCCAGGATCCATTTGAAACTTTTATACATGATTCAGTGAATCTTGATCATATGGATACACCCTCTCTCCCCCACCATCATCCCTCCCAACGTTCTCCCCTTCCAACGTTGTGTCCTTCATTTCCGTGTCCAGTTGGTGTTTCTCATATGCACATGGGTATAAGGTTATCCATGGGCAGTCCACTAGAGGCCACACCTCCAGAGAGGGGAGAGTCTCCCTCCTCTAGAAGCCATGACTGCCAGCAGTGCCTCAGTGGGGCCTTAGCAACCTATTTCCCACCCGTGTTAGAATTTTCAACGGGCAGGATCTTAACGTGGGTCTTGTATAGATGGTCACAGCTGCTGTGGGTTCATGTGCAGCAGTGCATCCTTTCTCGAGAGTTCCTCTTCTGCCATGCTCCCCGGGCATCAGGAGAGGAAGAGGGCAGGCTGATGTGGATATCCTGTCTGTGACTGAGCACACAGACTCCCTTACTCTCAGCACTAAGTAGCTGGGGGCCTCCGCAGTAGTCTGGACCCTCTGCAATAAGAAGCTTCTACGACCAAGGCTGAGAGCCGTGCCCTTCAGCGCCATCCCTCCTGAGTCTTCATTCCATCTAGGCAGTTTCTCGATTCTGGTTACCATCGTCCCCTAGGCCTCAGTTTTCTAATCCATACAATGGGGCTGATGATCTTGTTCGCCTTACAGAGATATTGAGAGGGCCATCTGAGAAGATATGTGTGGTGGCGATCCCTGCTTACCTTCAGCATGTCTTAGCAGCAGATGGTCCCGTCTCTACTACCCTGGAGAGTTAAACTGAGCATGTAATTACTTTTCTGTCTCTGATTCCGTCGGGTTCATGGTAGAGGCCTTCCCAGAGTCGATCAAGTTCACCTTTAGAGAACCATTTGATTAAAATGTCGTACTGGAGATGACTTTCAGCTCAACACAGTAGTTCACTATTAATTCTCAATGAGACTTGAACCTTGGCGTTGGGTCTGTTGACAAAGATTCCCCTTGAATTCCTCTTGAAAGCTGGAAGACTTCTCAATCTCACGAGGCTACCCGCAGTGCTTAGCCAAGGGCTCCTGCACCCATACCATGTAACCCCATAGTTAGCACTGCCCAAGGAAGCTCCTTGTACCCTTGACCTGAACTGGAAAACTTATCAGGATGGGTGTGAGTACATGCTGAGAGGGCAGCTAGGGTCAGAGAGGGGACACTTGTCTGTCACCCTCCTGGTTGCCTCCTTTTGCAGAGTGGAAGATTCAGATATCTTCGTCCTGCTATGGTTAGAGTACCACAGTGAAATAACAGAGCAAGTGAGTTTGGAAGTCAGCTAAATCAGGGTTCACAGGTGGCTTCTGCCCAGGCAGCCTTGGATAGGAGATTTATTTTCATGAGGCATGTTGACGATATTGGCCTTTCTTTGGCTATTAATTTAAATGTATGTTTTACTCGCTCCAGTTTCCTTCACTCACATTTAATCCTAGCACAACTCAATGAAGCAGGCACTTTGAGTGATCCCTTTTCTATGGATAAGAAATTTGAACTAATCTGACCCACATAACACAGCTCATAAGAGGTGGTGCTGGGATTCAGACCAGGGCTTCAAACCCCATGAGCTTTAGTGGTGCTAGAATGTGAAGCACTCGGTCTGGAGTCTGAAAGCTGATGAAAGCCGGTTTGGGTAGGGGCTCTGTTCCCACGTTGATTCTCCCAGCACTAATATTATAGCTACCCTCTGTGTAGCTGTCCTCTATAGAACCGTCGGCTGCATATCAAGAGGGGCTTTGATTCACCCCAGGCTCGTCTTGTCTTGAAGGACGTTTCCTGTTTCTCACCCTCCTGTGTCTGGAATGTCATGTACCCCCACCCAAGCCTTGTCTCCTGAGTCTGTTAGAACCAGAACCTGGTTGGTTATTTGATCTGGATACTCTACAGTAGTGTGGGTCAGAGCCCCATTATCAAGTCTTAAAATTAACGTTTTAGCTGTGCGCACTTATATATAAATGGTATGTATGCCATTGGTGTTAAAAAGCTGTCACTAGCTTCATTGCAGTCCATGATTATGAAAGCACTGATTCAAAGCAGATTCCCACAGGGGCTGTGGCTGGGACCAGGTGACCTCCTGTCTCTTCTGGTTCTGAGGTGTTTGTATCTGCCGGTCAGTCTTTGCAGCTCAGGGCTAATTTCTCGCCATCCCAGGAATTATGTTACTTGGTGTTGTTTGATTATGCCTAGCTGCTGGGGAGGTGATCACTCTCTCTTGTTCAATTAAGCTTGTCTTTGCTCTTCAGCCTGCTAAATGAAGCCTTCTATTGCAGTTGAGAATTTGCTTCTGTCTGAATCAGGGCTCCACATTTGCCCATTTCCAACAGCTGTGGATTCTAATTGTAAAGAAACACTGTGGAGGTTTTTCTTTGGCTCTTAATTGAGTTTTTTTCCCCCTTATAGATTGCCAACTGCTGCTGGTCCCTTTCTAAGAAGGAAAGTAACAGGGATGGAGAGAAAGGCTACAGGGCCAAGATAGTTACTGCCTTTAAGATGTCAGGTCTCTGAGGCAGAGGGTTTCCTCCTTTCTCTAAGGCCAATGTGCCTTAGTGGTAGGTCTCAGCATCCTTCTTTTCACTTTTGTAGGCTCCAGGATGCTCTCAGCTACCATCTCAGGGCATCCTAGAACTGGAGGATACTCAGGTCTGTGTATTTAAATCTGTGTTGTCAGAGGATATGAGAGACCTGTGGGCATGTGTCAGTGAGAGCCCCTACTCACAGGCAGACAGGGACTAGTCTTCCTTTTTTTTTTTTTTTTACCAGCTTCATGACCTTGGGCAAATCACTTGACTACAGGGTCTCACTTTTCTAACCTGTGTAATGGGACTTTAACAGTGGTTGTTCATGAAATGATTTGAGTACGAAGGGATATAGTCCAGAGAAGTTTGCATAGAGTGGCTATTGTTTTTTGTTTGGTTGGTTTTGCCTTTTTGTATTTTTGAGACAGGTCTATGGAGGTAGCTCTGGCCAGCTGCCCTATAGACTAGCTTTACCTGGAACTTGTAGTAATCCTCCTGTCTCTGCCTCCTGGAGCTCATGCATAAACTATCACACCCTATCTGTTTTGACAACCTAATATGCTTATTAGCTGCCTGATGGTGCCTTGAAGTCCCCTGTGTGCCTCTCCTCTGGGGTGGAGGTTGAAGACTTCCATCCTCAGATCACAAACTAGTGGATGCTTCTTTCAGAAGCAAGACTGCATCAAAAATCAAGCCTCAACAGCATGCCCCATTTGTTATAGTCATTTTATTCTTTCTAACAAATTGTTGCAAGGTAGAGAGGACTCTTTCTTCTTATCAGTGCCTTCTCAAAAACCTGGAAAGTCCAGCCTTTCTGAAACAGCACCCTGAAGGTCACATCTTCCATCATCCTCCATGATAGATGATCTGCTGCTGCTCTACTGTGCCTCCCTTGCCCCGTTTAGGCATAAACTACATTTCAGTAGGCTTGTTTAGTCTTGTCTTCTCAAGCAGACACAGAGAAGTGTTTTCAATTAGCAAGAGCTTATTGCTGAGGGCTCTAGGAGCAGAGACACTAATTGAATGCATATCACGTCATGTCCTGCCATGTGTCTCCTGGAGGGGAAGCTCCCCTTTTCTTGCTCTAGTGTCCCCTGCTTATTGGCTTGGGACCATCCCAGCCAAGCTAGGGTCATAAAGAGACTATGATGATTTGAATAAGAATGGCTCCCATAGGCTCAGTATTTGAATGCTTAGTCAACAGGGAGTGGCTTGAAAAGGACTAGGGGGTGGGGCCTTGTAGGAGGAAGCAGGGCATTGTGGGGAGGGCTTTGAGCTTTCAGAAGCTCATGCCAGACCCAACCTTATTCTGCCTTCTGACTATGGATCAGGATGTGTTGCTTGACTGCTGCTGTAGCATTGTGCGTGCTGCCATGCTCCCACCATGAGGACAGGGGTTTGACCTAAAACTGTCAGCAAGCCCCTAATTAAATGCTTTCATCCATAAGTGTTGCCTTGGTCATGGTGTCTCTTCACAGCAATAGAACGGTGACTAAGATATAACTAGCCCAGCCTCTCTTTTGATGCCCAAACCCACTCTGTGATAGCCATCCTTTCTAAGCATGTCACAAAGCTAGGTCACTAGCAATGCAGCCCATCTCCTGGTCAAATGATCTGTCCTTAGTATTTCCCAAGTCTCGAAACAGCCTCTGAGTTCTCCATCCCACCCGTTGTTCCCCCACTTATCCCCATGCATTAGCATGGGAAGGAGAGTCCATCCATTTCCCAATTACTGCACATTCAACAAACTGATGTTAAATGTTTGCAATTTACCAGACAATCTTCAAAGCACTGGCAATAGAGAGACAGGCCTGGTTCCTGTTCTTGTGTAACTTCTAGAGTAGAGCAGACAATTGAGAAGCAAGGTAGCAAAACATTGCTGGTCACAAGTCCTTTGGTAGAGAGGAATGAGGTGAGAATTCAGTGACAGTGTGTGTGCATATTATCTAGTGTGTGTGTGTGTGTGTGTGTGTGTGTGTGATCCATGTGTGCACATGTACATTCATATATGCATGTATGGGATACAGGAAAAAACAGATTGGGATTAATGTCTTTTTATGGGAGAAAAGCTCCTTGGTGATTTGATATTTGCTGCTAAAGATGAAAGAGGAGGAGGCTGTGTGCTAGTCAGCTTTCTGATATATGACAAAATACTTGTGATGATTGACAGGTAGGTCAGTCCATAGTCTCTTGCTCTGTTTCCGAGTCAATGGTGGAACAGGGGATGCATGGTGGAGAAACGCTACTCATGCCGTGTGGCTGAGAGAGGTAGAGGAAGACCTCAGGTTGTACATTGGTGTGTTTTCCTGTTCTTGTAACAAAGCACATGACAACAGTCATCCGATGCAGGAAGGGTTAATTTTGGCTCACCATTTGAGAATATGGTTTATATTACCAGGGAAGGCATGGTGACGGGAGCGGGGAGAAGCCACTCCAAATCGGATGCCTGGAAGCAGAGAGAGATGGGCAATGGTGCTCAGCCCCTTCCCTTTTTATGATGTCCAGGACTCCAGTCTACAGGATGGTGCTACCACATTTGGGGTTTGTCTTCCTACCTCAATTAACTAAGCTAGAAACTTTCTCATAGACACACTCAGGGGTTTGTCTCCAAGGTAACTCTAGATCGTGTCAAGTTGACAAGTCATATGAAGCATCTCCAAGTCCCAGTAGCCCTTCAGTGGCATGCTCACATTGACTTGGCTTCCTTCACTAGGTCCCACCTCCTAAGAGTTCAAAACCCACTAACAGTTTGCAGCTGGCTGGGAAACCATGGGTTTCCTGTTTCACTGTCCCAAGTGCTGGGATTACAGGCATGTTCCACCACAGCCAGTTCATGGGTCACATTTATTTGTTATTCTTTCTTTTTTTCTGGGGAAGGTGTGTTGAGATAGGAGGGGGGGATCTCACTTTGTATCCCTGCCTGACCTTGAACTCATATTCATTCTCCTGTCTCAGCCTCCTGAGTGCCAGGATCCCAGCTATCATGCCTGGCTTGTGCCTCTTATTTGTGTTAAACCCCTCTCCTGGTTTCCCACATCGATTCCCATCTCTGTAGGTCTGGCATGGTGTCTGTCTTGCAGCAGTCATTCAGTTCGTGCTTGCTCAACACGACCTGCTGCTTTGGAGTTCAGTGGTCAATTCATAGATGCTTGCTAAGAAATCCCTGTGGCTAATTCAGCGCATGTCTGGTTTCAGGCTTTAGCCTAGACCAGGGGTTACCCTGCTCCATTCTACAGAGTTCATAATACTTGGAGATCAATATTTCTTAGGTCACATGTTGGACCGAAGGATGCTGGGAATTAGATGGCCGGGCAAGTTGGAGCTATGCCAAATATTGTCAATGGAGCAGGGAATTCTGGGTCTGCGGTTGAAGCAAGGCGGGGATGCAATGTTTTGTCTGTTTTAATGTCTGGTTGTTGTGAGGTACACTGGGAAGGTGTTTCTCCCGGTTCTGTTTTATTTGGGATTTTAATTCATTTCTAGAAGGTATGGGTTTGTCATTCATTACTGAGGGGTGGCACCCTGTCAGACCCTCTGATGATGATACCAGTGTTTAGACATTTGAGTTTGGAATCAAGTAGGGTTGAAAAGATTATCCATTTTCTCTTTTGCATTTGCATGTGTGTGCATGTGTGTGTGTATGTGTGTGTGTGTGTGTGTGTGTATGTGTGTGTAAGTACATGCATGTGTGCATCCATGTTTGTGTCTACATGTGGAGGCCAGAGGACAATCTTGTATGTTTTCTCCCAGGTTCCATTAACCTCAAATTTAAAGATAGGGTCTTTCACTGGGACCTGAGACTTGCCAACTAGGCAAGTGAGGCTCAGGGGCCCAACTATCTCTGTCCCCGAACCAGGATAAGAATACAAAGCACCCTCCTGAATTCTTTATAGGAGCCCTAGGGATTTAGGTCAGGCCCCTTGTGTTTGCAAATCAAATACTTTACCCATTGAGGAATCTTACCTAGCCCCTCTAGAGAGTTCTTGGTCACCAGACCCCCTAACTGGTGCGAAATGTCATCAGATGTTAAGCTTCTAAAAGCCAAATGGAGTGCGAAATAGAAAGTCAGAACCCCAGCTAGGCCGATGCTGGCAGGAGGCGCACGAAGTTATAACTTTTGTTTACCCAAGTGAGCTCAATTGTGTAAAAGCCAGCTGGCACCCAGTCCTTATTGACTTCTTCATTTCCCAGTGCAGTTCTTCTCCACACAGCTCCTTCTCGGCACGGCACGGCACGGCACGGCACGGCCCAGCCGACAGCCGACAGCAGGCTCTGTCTACAAGTAGCTTTCGGCGGCAATTATAGCAGATGCGGTTCCAAATACCCACCTGTCTGGAGCAGAGACCTGGTAGTGTTGGGGTTCATCTGATCGTGTCTAAAGGCTTCTCTGGCTGGGCTTGCATCTCTAGTGCTCTTCCTCAGGTCAGCATCCATTTGAAAGGAACATCCCAATCTCATTAGAAAGAAGGAAGAAAGCAGGGTTGGATGCGCTGCTTCCTTCCTGGTTTGGAGTGGTGTCTTAGTGACGGTTTCTATTGCTATGATAGAACACCATGGCCAAAAGCAGCATGGGGAAGAAAGGGTTTGCTTCAGCCTACAGCTTCTAAGTCAATCCTCCGGGGGAGTCAGCGCAGGAATTTGAGGTAGGAACCTGGAGGCAGGAGCAGATACAGAACCCATAGCGGAGTGCTGCTTACTGACTTGCTCCCCGTGACTTGCTCAGTCTGCTTTCTCATAGCACCGAGGACCACCAGCTCATGAGTAGCACCACCCACAGTGAGCAGGATACTCACACATCAATCATCAATCAAGAAAATCCATCATGGGCCAATCTGGTGGATGCATTTTTCCAACTGAAGCTTTCTCTTCTACAGTGACTGTCAAGTTTTGTGTCACTTTCACATAAAACTAGTCAGCACATTTGGTCACCACAACACTTCACTGTGGTTTTCTTTAGAAGGTTTAGGCTCCTTCCCAACATATTAAAAAATCTTTCCCCTTGAAAGGGACAACTGGTAGGAGAAACTGAGAGAATATGTTCATTTTTTATTTTATTTTATTTTTTAGCAGTGTCTTGTCATGTAGTGATTCTCCTGCTTCAGTTTTCTGAGTGCTGGATTCCAGGAATGCCACACTGTGCCCAGCTTGAAGGTTAAGTCTATGGTATGTCTGTGCCTTATTGATCCTCTCTGTGTCTTGTGCAGCCGTTCTCCTGGTTAGCACCTGCTGTTTTTCCCCAGCGTCTTTTGGTCTGGTTCAATATCATCCTTAAGTCATAGCCGTCAATAATCAGGACTGGATGTGTAGGCTGGGCTTTTATAACTCCCGTCTGGCCAATTTTCATCATGTCCACTAAGTGATGGGCAGTCCCCTCATTGTGCTCACCGACACTGAGCCATGAGAACATATTTATCAGACTGATTATCCATCCAGAGCATTGAGCCCCAGGTCTCCTTATTCTCCTTGTCCTCTGAGAGCCTCTGAATTGCCTTCCATCAGGGAGGCTTGTTCAATAATTGCATTTATCTCTGATCAAGAGTGCTCAGACTTCGTGGACAACAAAGGATGGGAAGGCTCTGAAATCTTCATTTTGACAGCAACACAGGAGCTTGGGCAGTGTGCAAGATGACATTTTATAATGTCTACAAACACTATCTGCTGTGGTGGTGTCTAGAGGAAGGCTGGCGAGCTCTGCAGTGAGAAGCATTTAACTTACAGTTTCACTGCTTTCTGTTTACATAAATCTGAGTCAGGTATTAGTCTTAAATTCTTGCCACCTATTCCATGTAATTGGGACAATAATGGAACCTGCATTGCAGGGAATTAACTGAAGAAGCATAAATTCAGCATTTGAGGGGTTGGGGAGATGACTCGGTGAAGTGTTTGCCTTGCAAAAAGGAAGGCCTGAGTGTAATCCCCAGAACTCAGGCATTAAAAATAAATAAATAAATAAAAGAAAAGCTGATGTGATGGTGATAGTGAATGCTTATAACCCAACTACAGTCCCAGAGCTCAGAAACAGAGACACAGGGCTTGCTGGGCAGCTAGTCTAGACTAATGAGCAAGTCTCAGGTTCCAGTGAAAGACTCTGTCCCCTCAAAAGCACACAAGAAAGCAAACAAAACAATGTGCATGATTCATGAAGAATGACCTCCAGGTTGAGCTCTGGCCTCCACATGTACACACACACACACATGCACATGCATTTGCATGCATATGTGTGCCTGTACATAATCACTGTAAATGTACACATAAAGAAGTAAATACAAGTTAAACATGTATTCAGGATCTGGAGAGATGCTCAGTGGTTAACTGAGCTTGCTGCTCTTTTAGAAGACCAGAGTTCAGTTCTTTGCACCCATTATCAGGCTGCTTAAAATGGTCCAGCTCTAGGGGATCTGACACCCTCTTCTGGCCTCTGTGGGTACCACACACATGTGCATGCATCTGCAAATACACAGGCACACACATCAAAGTAAACTAAATCTTAAGATAGACATATGTGTAAATATACATTCAGTGCTTGAGGCACAGTAATCACACAGTATGTGTTGGGTATTAGCAAGCTTCATATTCTGGGAATGGATGTAGCACAATTGAGTCCTGGGATAAGTGAGTTGGAACAAGGGTCACAGGAAATAAAAGTTATTGGCTGAGCCAGTGCTCCCAGGGGTAAGTCTCAGTTCTCTAAATGTTTGCTTGTGTATCTTTCTTTCATCTCTGTCCTGCCTTAGGTCTTTTCATAGCTATTGAGCCCCATCTGCTCTCATTTATATTCAGCTGCTATTTAGAATGTAAGTGTTAATTGTCTGCTTAACACCTCATTGCTACTGATTCGGAGCACTCTGTGTTCCTGCTTCCTCGGTTTACCATCTGCCCAGGGTCCCATACCACTGTGCCATTATCTGTGGTTTCACTGGCTCTCAGTTCTCTTTTAAAATGAGAGGTTTAAAAATAACTCCATCTATTATTTCTTAAATATATATTTTCTGATTACAAAGGTTGGGTTATAACAAGCAGGAAAAATACCAGGAGGAAATGAACCTCTATAAACCTTCCATCAAGATGAAACAAGGCTTTACTTGTTAAATATATTTTCTTCCTGTGTTTTTCTCTGAGCTAAATATGTCTCTTATAGTCAGGATCATATTGTATTGGATGAGAGAGTTAGCAGTTCTTAATAAAATAGTCAGCTCAAACTCAGAGATGAAATGAAGAGATCGGTTAATGCACGTCACCAAGTATAGAATTTTAGGGTCACCTGTTATATCTCTTGGCTCCATCATTTCCTAGTTCAATTGATAAGGAAACATGACTCAAGGTATCACATTGGTGTGGAAGCACTACACAGATAAACACACACACATATTCACACATACATGCACACACATGTGCACAGTGCAGAGTTAATTCAAGTGGAGTATCTCTTCCCACATAACCTGTGGACCACAGAAAACCCTTGCTAGAAGAATCTAGCAATCTTTGCTTTAGCACCTCACTGGTATCCACCAAGTAGTATGCTTATTCTTTAAACAGGACATGTGGTGGTTAGCGTTTGTTTCAACTTGACAGAATCTAGAATCACCTGGATCATAGCCATTAGGCAACATGAAGTATTACCTTGATTACATTGATTCATGTGGGAAGATCCATCTTTGCCGTGTGTTGGACCATTACCTGGACAGGGGTACTCTGCACTGTATAAGTAGAGAAAATGGGCCAAGCACAAGCAAGCAGACAGTCATTGCTCTGTTTCTGATATGATGTATGTGACCAGCTGTCATTGTGGCTTCCTTACCTAGATACACTATAACCTAAAACTGTGAGACAAAACAATACCTTTCTTTCCCTTTTTCTTCAAGTTCCTTTTGTGAGTGTATGTTAACACAGATGTGAGAAAGAGCAGAGGCACAAACTCTGCCTTTGGCAGTTTAGCTCAGGAGATCAAGAAGGTGCCGGGGACTTTGTGTTTGTGAGCTTTCAGGTGACACTCACACAGATCCAGAGACCATGCTGACAACCGAAGGCCCACTACTCATGATGTAGTCCTCTGCAGAGATGAATTCAAGTTTCACAAAGCCAGCATCCCAGACATGTGACCCCTGACTGAGATGACAGTTTGCTGAGCAGAGATTTGTCTGTCTGCAAAGGTGTTACTCCATGGTAGTCTGTCCCCAGGGGGAACAGAGCTGTTTATAACATGGCAGCAAGGTAAGGAGAGCAGGTCAGACAAAGGGTCCCAATGTTTCTTCAAGGGTGTGCTTCCAGTAACCTAAATTTCTCCAACCAGGCCTATCTTAGCTAGGGTTTCATTGCTGTGAAGAGACACTATGACCAAGGCAACTGTTATAAAGGAAAACATCTAATTTGGGCTGACTTATAGTTTCAGAGGTTCAGTCCATTATCATCATGGTGGGAAGCATGGGAGCGGCAGGTAGACATGGTGTTGAAGAAGTAGCTGAGTTTTACGTCTTGATTCATAGACAGCAGAAGGAGGCTGTGTTCCACCCTGGGCATAGGTTGTTCATATATAAGACCTCAAAGCCTGATTCTACAGTGACACACTTCCTCCAACAAGGCCACACGTACTCAAGTCCACACCTCCTAATAGTACCACTCCCTATGGTCAAGCATTCAAACACACGAGTCTATGGGGGTTATACCTATAGACAAAACCCACAAGGCTCCATCTCTTAAAATTCCCACTACCTCCTGATAGTATATGAGCTGGAGACCAAGTCTTCAACACTCAGCTTTCTGGGAGACATTAAAGATACACATTTTAACAATGCATAGAACAGTAGGGTGAGCAGCTTGGTGGTGAGAAAATCAACGAGTCTACTCCTGTTCTAGTTTACCTTCTATTGTTGTGACCAACACTGTGACCAACAGGGTCATGGGGATGAAAGGGTTCATTTTTCCTTAGAGCTTATGGTCCATAAGCAGACACAGTAACTGAAGCAAAGTCTGTGGAGTAACACTGCTCACTGGCTTGCTCACTTTGCATTCTTAGCCTGCATCATTATACACAAAGAACCATCTGCTCAGTGTGGCACTGCCCACAGTGCCCTGAGCTCTCCCATGTCAGCCATTGGCCAAGAAAATGCCCCACAGTCTTGGCCACAGGTCAACCCGATGAAGCAGTTCCTCAGCTGAGGCTCCTTCTTCTCAGAGGATCCCAGGTTGGGTCAAGCTGACAAAAAGCAAAAAAACCCAACCAACCAACCAACCAACCAACCAACCAACCAACCAACAAAAAAACCCAACCCAATGAACATAACAGTTTTGAATATTCCTGTATAGAAGTTGTGTCTGTGTGTAGGCCAGAGTTCATATCTGAGTATTTTTAAATTAAATTTTTTTATTTTTTGAGGAGACAAAGAAGACTCAGATAGTGGAGGGAACAACAGGTCACACCACACCTTTCGTGGGCCGCAGTGTGCCTGGGGATCTGGGTCATGTGTAATAATAGGATTGTGCAATAACTTGAGTCTGAAGGTTCCCTTTTGGGTTGTGTTTTCTAAACTCCAGTCTCTAGTTGTAACATTATTATAATTTTTTGTCAGATTTGCATTTCATTCCCATTAGTATGTAATCACTTTAGTCAATTCCGTTAAATTAGTTAATTCACTTTTCTAGACAACTTTCTATCAGTAGGGTTAATTGAAAACACCCTTAGTTACTGTAAGTGGGAAAGAACTATATTAATAATAACAACTCTATTAAATTCCAGCCCAGTCTTATTGACTGCTATTGTCTTTGACCATAGAGCCCGCTGTGTCAGTTATGGGGTAGATGGGCAAACGTGTGTTAAGAGATGGTTTGTGTGAAGTCAGACAGAGGTCAGATAGAAACAGACCAATGTCAAAAAGCAGTAGAGAGGTTAAAAGAGGGGCTGCAAAGAAGATCATTTTCTCTCACTGTGAGGGAATGGCATTTAACTCAACTCCCCTGCATCTCAGGCTGTGGGCCAGGCTGACAAAGCCTTGAATGGTCTAGAGAACTTTGTTTTAATTCTTTGAGAACGTCATACAAGTATACAATGAAGTGTGGTTATATCCAACCCCTACTTCCCATGAAGCTTGGAGAAGGGTGTGCTATGGAGGATGTAGGGGGAGTTGGAGGAGGGGAATTGGATGTTGTGGGTGATGATAGTTGCCTGTATGTGCAGGGGCTGGAATGGGGGACTGTCCATTGGAATGTGGGAAACCTGCCAGTGGCCACACCCTCAAAGAAGAATGACTCTCTCTCTCTCTCTCTCTCTCTCTCTCTCTCTCTGAAGCTATCAGCTGCCAAAGGCTCCTTGGTAAGGGATGGGGCTTGGAGAACACCTAACCCATCTATGTGTGCGTGTTGACTGGCGTGTAACCACTGCTGCTGTGAGTTCACGACAGTGATAGTCACACCGTGTCCAGAAGACAGCATGTCATAGCCCTCCGCACCATTCTCTAGCTGTCACATCCTTCCTGTCCCCTCTGCTTGTGATGATGGCCCTTGAGCCTTGACAGGGGTTGGGTGGGGTTGATACACATGTCTTCTTTAGGACTTAGCGTGCAGAATCTTGTATTCTCAGCTCTTGATTGAGTTGTTCCTGTTGTTCTCCATAACACGTTGTGGTTTTCTTTTGAACATGGTCTATGTTTTTTTTTTTTAAAGCCAAAGAGTCGGCTGTAGACAGAGACATGGTAAATGAAGACCCTTGGGCCCGCCACCTAGCCCAGGCTGGGAGTCTGATTCCCTGGGTCAGTCTGTTTAACAAATTGTCTATTCTCCCAGCAGTGGGTATTTTATTTTTTTATAAAGTATCTCATTTGCAAAAATAATTTTAAGGTCATATAAGAGATAGGAACACAGAACAAAGTTGTTCTGTCCTGTTGGGATATGTTAATTAGGGTTTCCTTATTTGCTTTGCTGTTTTCTCTCTACCCTATAACCTTTGCCTCTCTACCATCCACATGTGTGTCTGTAAATATGTACATCTATGTCTGGGTATCTATGTACATGTGTCTATACCCCCTGAATGATTTGAGACTCTAGGATGATACATTATGTATCCTTATTTCCATAGTTCTTTGTATCCTTCCCAAGAATAAAAATATCCTCTTATATAATTACAGTGCAGTTGTTAACTTAAAAATATTTCTCTTGATGGACTGTTTACCTACCTAGTCCATATTCTAATTTTGTTAACTGACAAGTGAGTGTAAATCAACAGTGTCCCACATATCAGCTGCATCCTCTAGGATAGCTTCTGGTTGATGATCATATATTTGGTAATTGTATCGCCCCCTTAATCTTTGACATGGATTGGTTCCTTGGCTTTGGTATTGTAGAAGACCAGATCTGATGGCTCCCTGTCATCCCATGCTCATCACTGCTGGTTGTATGTCATTTCTGGATGGAATAGTCTATAAATGACAGTGTTCCAACACAGGTTTCATACCCAGAGACACGCAGCATCCAAGGATATGCAGCATCCTCACCCTTTGGTGATTTTGTGTGTGTGTGTGTATGTGTGTGTGTGTGTGCACTTGCACAAACTCTGGTGTTATTCCCCAGTCACTATCCATCTTGTGTTTTGAGAGATGACCTTTCCTTGGGACCTGGGGTTCTTCGACTGCACTAGCCTGGCTGGTCAGCTAGCTCTCTTTACCTGTCCAGTTTTAGTGGGTTTATTTAAGAAGGCCGTAGGGATTAAACTTAGGTCTTGGTGCATGCAAGGCAGCCCCTTTAATCCCTCTAATGACCGAGCCATCTCCCTAGCCTGCCTATTAATCACTTGGTCAAGCTGTTGCCAGGGTTTGCCTCTGTACATATGGTATGTTTTCTTTGAAGCTAACCCACAGTCTGTGGGAGGGAAGCTTTAAGAACAAGTTAATGCTTTCTTCTTCACTACTGTGATTCTATATGTGGAGACTAGCCTGAAGGGAAGGGAGAAGAGCTAGAGATGCCAGCCAGAAACCTGTGAAATATGTTACTGCAGGCTACATGGGAAATAAAGGAGGGAGAGATAGAGAAAGGAAAGGAAAGGGGGAGAGGAGAGAAGAAAGACAGAGGAGAGAGAAAGAGAGAGAGAGGAGGGGGCATGGGGAGAGAGAGAGAACATGTGTGGCAACACTCAAGGAGAGGAGGTATTGAAACCCAGTGCATGGGTATGGACACTTGAAAAAAATGGAAGATTCACATTTGCCATTTCCACAGTGAAAACAAAATGTCGTCTTAGTTATTGGACTGCTGTAAAGAGGGTTCCGTATATGTTAATTATCGAAGTAGGAATGCTGGCCTCTATACGTTTACTACTTAAAATTGTGTCTGTGTGTTTGTGTGTGTGTGCACGCATATGCACATGCCTGGGAACATGTGAGTGCATGCATTTGCTTGAGTGTATGACACAGCACACACATGGAGGACAGGAGACAACTCTGCTGTTGGTTCTCACCTTCCAACTTCTTTGAGATCTGGGTCCCCTACTCCCTGCTGTGCATGCCAGGCTATGTGGCCCATGGGTGGCCATGGTGGATTCTCCTGTCTCTACCTCCCGTCTCCTTGCAGAGGTGCTGGGATTGTAGATGCATTTGGCTACTTCTGGCTTTCCATGGGTTCTGGGGATCCAAAGTCAGATGGTCACACTTGCATGGCAGGCACACCCACTGAGCCATAGTCTTAAAGCCTTGTTAACGTTTGTTGATTATTTTCTCTTTTCCCAAATCCTCAGGTCTCAGGAAAAGTCAGTGAAAACTCCCACCACGATGAGATTCTCTTTCTCAATCCTCCCTTTGGAGGGCATATTTAACCCTCCCTTTACAATGCATATTTCTTGTCCTTAAACACAAAGAGTGAGTCCTGTAAACAGTATATAATTAGATTTTAGCATCTAATCAATATCTTATAATTGGAGTATTTGGTCAATTTACATTTAATTACTGAGATAGCCGGGCTTAATGATATCATCTTGCTATTTGTTTTCTATTTGATTTATTTTTCTTTGTTCCTTTAGTCTTTGATAAATCAATGATTTTTATTACTATATTTTTCTCTTGTGTTCGCTTTTAATTAGACATCACATTATTATTCTTTTAACAGTTTCTCTAGAAATTAATACCTGGATTTATTAGACTCTTCAAAACAGAACTTTTATCTCTTCCCAAGGGAGGCAAAGATTGGGTAGCTGGTTAATTCAGTTTACTTTTCTCATTTTTTCTGTGTTATTGTTGTTATATAGTTAAACTGCTTACGTTATGCTTATGTGTGTGTGTGTGTGTAAGCCATAGTGCAGTATAGAGATCAGAGGACAAATTGTGTAAATTAGTTCACTCTTTCTATGAAATAGGTTCTGTGTTGAACTCTTTCTATCAAATGAGTTCTGTGTTAGGCTTAGCAGAAAACACCTTTACCTAGTAAGGTATCTTGCCAGGTATATGCATAAGTGTGTGTGTGAGTGAAAATTTATAAAACACCTATTTGAGACAGCAGCTTGATTTTTTGCTCAAGAAGTAATCCTCCTGCCTTAGCCTTCTGAATAGTTAGGTTTACAGGCATGTGCGTGCCTAGCCTCCCAGCCCTCACAGACATGAGAAATTAATTTCTGTTGTTTCTAAAGTACCCAGTCTGTGGTGTTTTGTTATAGCACAGCCCCTCCCAGAATCTCCTTACCACCTTGAGTCTGATAAGGAATTTACAACAGTGGCGATAAGAAGTTCAGTGAAATCTAAGTGAATATAGAAACCTAATTACATGAAATGAGAACCGTGATAAGAAATTGAGTAAAAACCAAAGTTTTGAAAATGAATGGAATAAAGGATTTGGAATAACCAAGTGCAAAGACACAGTTGAAAACTTGCGTGATTTTCAATAAAATTGATGACAGGCATTTTGAAATATCTTGGTTAGAAAAAAAAGAATAAGGAAACATATTTAAACATATGGTAGGTTGGCAAGATGACTTGGTGGGAAAAGTTGTCTCCTGCCAAGCCTTTGGAAGTGAGTTCAAGTCCCAGGACCTCCATGGTGGAAGGAGAGAAATGAACTAACAAAGTTGTTCTCATGCTAACTCACTCATACACATACAAAATAGATTAAAATGTGATAAAAATGGAATAGATCTTATCACCTCTACAATGCTGGCCTCTGATCTCCACACAAGCACTGTGCTATGCATACACATAAGTATACCAAATAAATAAAAATGTAATGAAAGTATAGGACACAATAAAACAAATGTTTTCATTTTGGAATAAATGAAAAACTTATTCAATACAATAGAAATGTAAAATTCCTTAATCCTGAGAAAGTGATAAACACCCATGTATAAAACTTCTAGGACTCTCACTGACATGACCAAGAAAGAGTATCATGGTGTTCAAACTCAGACTGTTAGGAGTATAAGACCAAGGAGAAATTTTAACATGTGCAAAACTAGTGCCACAGAATCCTCATTTAAGAAGCAGTGGCTTTCTTAGACCTTACCTGCCAGGAGGATACAAAAGTATGGACCTGTTTTAAATCCTTAAAGACAGTAACTGCCAACTTTAGCCAGGGGCTATCACTTAGAAATAAAGAGAAGCAAAGACTTTCCAGCCCCCCATCTCCACTTTGTGCTGGTTACTTTTCTGTCAGCTTGACACAAGCTAGAGTTGTCTGAAAGGAGAGAATCTCAATTGAGAAAATGCCTCCATAAGAGGATCGGGCAGTACTCAAGCCTGTAGGGCATTTTCTTAATTAGTGATTGATGTGGGAGAACCTAGGCCCTGGTGGCTACCCTGAGTTCTGAAAGAAAGCACTCTAAGTAAACCACGAGGCTCAAGCCAGTAAACACTACCCCTCCACGGATTCTGCATTGTATAGGTGTATGAAATTCTCAAAGAATAAATGAAATATATTAACATGAACCATGAAAACTTCCCCAGAAGAGAACTTATTTGGCTGGTGTGCATGAAAACACTCACAGGGGGACACTCAAGTGAGGGAACAGGAAATGACAGTCTAAGCAAATGAGACCCGAGAGCAGGGAGTAAGTAGTTATATCTGCCAAAAGAAACAGAAAGCTGGAAGGTGAGATGGGTTTCTAGGATGATCAGTGTACTGAGTTAACAGGAAGACAGACTGTGTGTCTGCCCACATCTAATTTATTAGCACTTCATATCATAAAACCAACACCATTAGACCCAAAGACAGCTACAGGTTTCAAAACAGTAACAGTCAGGGACATCAACAGCCACTTGCATTAAAAGATAACTCAAAACCAATCAACCAACCAAACGAAATAAAGAACAGCAGTAGCAGCAACAGCAGCAGCAGCAACAGCAGCAACAGCAACAGCAACAGCAACAGCAGCAGCAACAACAACAACAACAACAACAACAACAACAACAACAACATCCAACCAACTAAACAAGGAACATCAATTGAACCATACCATGGTCCAAATGTGCTGCCATGGGATGAGCATGGTTTTTTCAGCACATTGACTTTCTCTAGAGAAAGAAGATCTTATATAGGCCATAGATAAAGTAATGGGTGATATTAATGGGGCTGGGAGATGGCTCAGTTGTCAAGCAATTGTGAAAACTGAGCTTGGACAACCAGAGCCCATGTAAAACTGGGTGCTGGAGCTCATGTCTATAATTCTGACACTAAATCCCTGGAAGCTCAAGGGCCAGGTAGCAACGCACACACAGCAGTGAACATGGGAAAACATGTGTGAGATAAACCTAAGATATGAAGTAAAATTACTTTTACAGGCTAAGTGGTTCTATTTAAGAAATCTAAAATTCAGAATGTTCTAAGTCCTAAACTTTTAAATTAAATCAATTAACTCTTTCTCTCTCTCTCTCTCTCTCTCTCTCTCTCTCTCTCTCTCCCTCCCTCCCTCTCCCTCTCTCTCTCTCTCTCTCTCTCTCTCTCTCTTTCTTTCTTTCTTTCTTTCTTTCTTTCTTTCTGAGTCAGGGTTTCACTGTGCAGCCCTGGCTGGCCTAGAACTACCTATGTGGGTCAGGCTGACCTTAAGCTCATAGAGATTAGTTCACCTCTGTCTCTGCTTCTCAAATACTGTGATTAAAGGTATGTATCACCACGCCTGGCATGGTTGTTTTTTTTAAATTAATTAATTAATTAATTAATTTATTTATTTATTTGGTGACATGCTCAAAGGCTGAGATGTCAGAGCATCTGTTGGTTTGGATTTCTAGATTAGAGTTGCTTGACCAATAATATCCATGCAAATATTCTAAACTCTGAAGAAGTTGGAAATGGGACTGGTTTCACCTCTCAAGTAGCTGGGATAAGGCTTAGTCATCCTCTGAGCCCATACAGCATGGACTCTTTATTGATGCTAAAAATCAAAACCAACACATGTTTTATACACAGAATGATGTTAAAATATATTACAATAACAAACTATGCAAGAGTCTGATGGGCATGAGGTGACGGTGGTGTTGTAGAGCCGAGGCTGATGGGCATGAGGTGATGGTGGCGTTGTAGAGCTGGGCGAAGTAGCCCCTGTGGGCCAAAGATGGGTTCAGTCAGAATCCCTGCCCTGGAATGAAGTTAGGGGCTCAGGAATGCTGCTTGCATGGCCGACAGGGCCAGTGAAAGAATTGGCCATGTAACTAAAAGCTGGACCAGCATGTGGAATGTCTTAAGAAACCTTGAAGGAAACAGGGGCCATGATGACAAAATTTACCAGCAATCACATGCCCAGGAGGCTCGGAATAGTCCAGAAAGATTTTTTTTTGGGAACTGCTTCTTCAGGACTCAGCAGGAATTGGTTTTGGATAAGATCCAGGAGCATGAGGAGATGGCTCAGTGGGTAAGGGTTCTTGCTATGCAAGTGTTACGACCTGGATTCACATTCCCAGCATTCACACAAATACCAGGCATTGAAGGATATGCCTGTAACCCTAAACCAGCAGGCAGGAGCTCCCTGGCCAGTCACTATATCTACAGTGGTGAGCTTCTGGTTCATTGAGAGACTCTCAAGGGAATACGCAGAATGGGAGAGGATGACACCTCTGGGACTAGATACACTCAGGCAGACTCTCATACACATGTGAGCACAAATGACACCTCCCCAACATACATGCACATACAGCAAGCTCTTGTCATGTAGAGGAAGCAGCGTAATAGAGGAATTTCTTTTTTGAAAAAACTTTAAAAAATTATTTATTATTTATTTAATGTATATGAGTACACTGTAGCTGTCTTCAGACACACCAGAAAAGGGCATTGGATCCCATTACAGATGGTTGTGAGCCACCATGTGGTTGCTGGGAATTGAACTCAGGACCTTTGGAAGAGCAGTCAGTGCTCTTAACCGCTGAGCCATCTCTCCAGGCCAGAATTTCTCTTTTTTAAAATCATTTTATTATTTTATTTTACCTATGTGACTATTTTGTTTTCTTGTATGTATTGTACCATGTGTATGCCTGGTGCTCTTGGAAGTCATCAGAAGGTACGGGATCTCCTAAAGCTGGAGTTATAGATGGTTGTGAGTCACCCTGAAAGAGCAGCCAATGCTCTTCACCTCTAAGTCATCTTCCCAGCGCCCATCATAATGGAGACATGAAAGCAGAGAGCATTTGGTATCTGTGGTGGGTGTGCCATAGTCTCTGCAGAGTGGGGGATGTTGGAGTGAACCACACAAGTGGAACTGTGATGAACTAGTCCATTTCAGGACCAATTAAGGGGAATGATAGTGCCTGTCAATCACGGAGGCAGCACACAGTGACAGCGGCTGGTCCCACAGCTCATCATCACACAGCTGGTGGAGCATCTATGGAAAATCATCTGAAATGACATGAAAAGGGGATCAAACCCGGGGCGTAAGTATGCCAGGAAAGTTGTCTGCACCTGGTGTCATCTGCGGGGAAAGGAAACAGTCCTTGCAAAATGACCTGAACACATGGGAATCAAGGTCTTGCGTGTTCTGACTGGGGAGGCATCAAGTGGGAAGACTGGAGATTGCAAAATAAAGAAAGGGGCTGGAGAGATGGCTCAGTGGTAAGAACACTGACAGCTCTTCCAGAGGTCCTGAGTTCGATTCCCAGCAACCACATAGTGGCTTACAACCATCTGAAATAGGATCTGATGCTCTCTTCTGGTGTGCCCGAAGACAGCTACACTGTACTCCTATACAATAAACAAGCAAATTTAAAGAGAGAGAGTGGGAGAGGGAGAGGGAGAGAGAGAGGGAGAGGGAGAGGGAGAGAGAGAGAGAGAGAGAGAGAGAGAGAGAGAGAGAGAGAGAGAGAGAAGGAAGGAAGGAAGGAAGGAAGGAAGGAAAAAAATGCTGGGACCAGGAGAGCTCTTGCCTAAGCTGATGACTGTGTGAAGCAGGCTTATTAAGAATTACATCGTCCTACATACCATTTGCAGGGGAACATGGCCAAGGTAATCAGAGAGCTGAATTAGATGATGGTGGCAAAGAGAACACAGGATATCACAGACACGGCTGCATTAGGACTGATAACCACAGCCCAAGGGAAAACTCTGGGTCCACAGAAACTGCAGCCTTGATTCCTTCAAGGCCCTGGCTCCAGCTCCTGGCTGGACCTTGTCAAGTCTTGTCCTGGACAAGGACATAGAACTGATGTTCCCTTTGTCATTTCATCATAGCCTCTGAGAAAGTCATGGGTCGGTCTGGCTCCCAAAAATTGAATCGAGGTTGTTTCAGATAGTCTAGTCTGTGATCCAGTGACATGTGTTCCCAGGTGTCAGCATGAGCCACGCAACTGTGCAAGAGGTTTAAAGGAAGAGTGAGGTTATGGGCACAGAGGTCAAATTCAGCACTGATGCAGGGAGAAGTGGGACCTCATAAAAGCAACAGCGAAGTGTTGTACAGCTGCACAGATGGACGTAAAGACTGTAGTCAGTATGGTACCTTGTCTGGAATGAGAACTCCACCTTTGCTTGTGGGGATGGATGGCTGAGGTGAGTTTGCAGATTTCCAAGTGGTCTTACCTTGTTTGGCAGCTCTCTGTCTGATGTTTCCTCAAGAGGAAATTGTAGATGATCAAATGAGAAGTTTGTTTCATGCTCAAATTGTTCTCCAGTGTATCAGCCTTATTGCAGCACACTGGCCCTTCTGAACAAGTGATTGTATCTGTGGAGAGTTGAAACAAAAGTTACTTTACAAACTTTTCACTTCTAGCCCAGTGTGCTGGTGAATACCTGTAGACCCTAAACTAGGAGGAAGAGTCAGGGAGATTGACAGCTTAAGAGTAGCCTGGGCTACATAGTAAGACCTTGTTTCAGAAGCAAAATAAAATGACTCCACCCTCACAAGCACTTCTTTTTTTTTTATTGGATATTTTCTTTATTTACATTTCAAATCACAAGCACTTCTGAAGAGGTAGAGCAAGGTGGTAGCCAAGATATTCTGAAACATCCTCCCAACAGAGACACTAAGTTGAACTGTCAGCCTAGAGCTGAGGAGGTCACGTGAGAGATCATCCTGAAAGACCACAGTGCCTGTCTTCAATATAACTGAAAAGATGGAAGACACAATAGGAAAGCCAGGAGGTGGGACTCTCCCATTCTCCCCCGCCCAGGTCACAGCAGCCCAGCCTGCAGACAGGTGCCGTCTACATGGAGAGAACATTCAGTCCAGGCCTTGGACTTGAAAGCCAATTATTCATTCGAGCATGGTAAAACCCAGTTTGGGAACAGCCTCATGATCCCCACTGCCAGGCTGAGCTTCTCCTTCTGTGGTGTGCCAGGTGGCAGACTGTCTTCATCTTCTCTCCATCAATCTCGTGTGGTAAAGCTCAGAGCAGAGCGAGGGAGAAAAAGACTCTTTGTCAGGTCTTTGTCTCAGTACTTGGTGCTACCACTACTGTGGTGAGACCCAGTGCCCTGTGGAAACCGAAGACCTGGTTCCAGGCCAGAGCTCACAGACAGAACCTCTGAACGTGCTCTGACATCCTGAGATCTGTGCACTTGTCAGACAGACTCCAGATTTGAGAGAACCACTTCCTGCCTTGGAGTGGGTCTAGGGAACATGCACACTGATAAACATGTACACAGCCCTAGAGCAAACACCATGTAACTTTCCTGTAGCTTTGGCTGCTGTAGCTTTGGGTGGTGGTGGGGATATGACTTCTTTTGGTTGTCCTTTCCTGACATTTCAGCAGCAGATTTGTGCTTTTCTTTTTTTTTGTCCAAATTTACTGGCTCACTTAATCTAGAAAGAAAAGTGTCTGCTGCCTCTGGGACCCATCTTCCACCTCCATGGCCCCGAATGCCTTTGTCACTGGTCTCCCTCTCTCCTCTTTCATGGCTGTTCAAATGTTTCTCACTGTCCAGAAATGGAGCTACCTCCGGATCTTAGCCCAGCCCTGTTTGCGTTTTCATCAGGACATACTTGGTATGTTTAATCTAAATTGCTTGCTCTGGAAATTGCAGTGCTTTCTGTGTGTCTGGCTTTTACCTTCAGGAAAATCAGCTGGGCATTATCCTTCAGCCCCCAGCATGTCATTGTTGTTAAACTGCCCTCAGCCTTCTCCAGCAGGAGAGTCTGTCTCTTTCCTTCATAGCTGGCAGAGTTGCAGCTGTGTCTGCAGTAGTCAGGGAGCTGTGCTGAGACCACAGGGGAGGACAGAAGCGTATCATCTATGGGATGAGGTCCTCAGCATCCTGAAGCTCTCTCTGGTATAGTACCTCAGCTCCATGCCAATACTTAATGCAGTACCTCAGGTTCACCTCACCTACACTTTCAATGCACTGTAGATATGAAGGTAGAAGACAGCTCAGCTGGGGATATATTGTCAGCAGGTTGGAAGGTTTTAATGGAGTAGATATGTATATGTTAACCTGTTAATCATAGGACAGGATCATCATAGTCAATTTACCATGCTAATCCTTTTATATTTTAATTAATTAATCAATATTTTTTATTTTTGCTCTTGTCTGGCTATATCACTCCTGCTGGTCTTGAAGTCATGTCTCAAGCAATCCCTCTCCCTCAGCCTCCTGACTAGCTGGGATTATCACCACCCCCTTATATTTGCAGTAACTCTTAAGTGACTTGGGGACCATCTGCATATCTGTTGTGCCCATCAGGCATGGGGAGATGAAGATTTTTGATCTTCAAGACCTGCCAAAACAGGATCTCTGGGAAGCAGTTTACATTTTAAATCTTGTTAGTCCCACACCCCTCTTAGGGTCCATGGAGGAGAGGGAGCCGCTGGCTTCCACAGAAGCTTCTTTCTTTGTATTGCTCTACCACTGAGCCAAATGTTCAGTTCAGATGTTTCCAGAACATTGTATTCCATGTGAAATTAATAGAAAGTTTAAACCACCCATTTTCCTCTCATTTAAAGCAGATATACCCTATACAGATCAGATGGAGTCTTGTGGCACTTTCCCTGACTTCCGCACCATCCTGTGCTGAGCCTCGTCTACAAGGCCCACACTCACCAGCTTCTACAAGGCCCACACTCGTCAGCTCTGCTGTATGGGCACCCACATTACACCCTGGTGACTGCTGACCTCATATTCCATGCTATGGGGTAGGGGGGATTTTTCCATTTCTGGCAGCTTCTAGTGGTGACATGGCCTCCTGATTGTTCATTGAGCTGGCCTTTGGGACTTGTATCTGAATTGGCTCACCTGCATACCCCCATTCCCTCCTGTGTGTGTTAGTTACTTCCCACTGCTCTGGTAGAACACCCGCCAGAATCAGCTTACAGCAGGGAAGGAAGGCTTCTTTTAGGCTCAGAGTTTCAGTGTATTTCAGTCTGTTATGGTAGGGGAAGATTTGGCTGCTGTGGTGGCAGATGAGCATGGCTGAGGCTCTCTATTAGGCCATGATGAGGAGGTAGAAAGCTCAGGTTTCAACTAGAAAGAGGTATGGCCTTTAAGGTCTGAGCTGAATGACCAATTTCTGCTAATGTGGCCATATAGCCCTTTTGTGGTTTAAATGAGAATGGCCCCTATAGGCTCATACATTTGCGTCCTTAGTTAGTGGACCTGTTTGGGAAGGATTAGGAGGACCGGTGTTGGAGGATGTCTTTGTGCACTGTGTATTCTCTTGAGTGCTGATTTCTATACCCAGGGATCTGGTTGCAGAGTGGACTTCGAAACTGCCATTATTGTGAAGCATTTACTGACTCAGTGTTTTATAAAACACTATATTCCATCATCTTCTGATTGATTAAACTAAAGGCTGAACAGCCTTTATTGGGCAGGAGATGTAAAGATGAGGCTTCCACGCCCAGAGAGTAGATGATGGTCTCAGGTGGGGACCAGGGGAGTCGTCATTGGGACACAAATGAAGAAGGAAGTTCCAGAGGGAGACCAAGATGATAGGTAATGGGCTGTATGGCTGCTAAGTAGGCAAGGCCAGCTTTGTGTGGTTAGAATAGCTTAGAATGTCTGCCCAGCTATAGTGCCTAAAGCTTTTAATAAATATAAAAGGTCTTTGTGTCATTATTCAAAGCAAAGGTGGAGTAGAAAAGCTCTTCTTACTGTATGGCCTTGTGGGAAGGGGTGTGTAACTGAGGGTGACCATTGAAGTTTCAAAAGAAACATCATTTCTGGTTAGTTTTTTGCTTTGTGAATGTGAGTCAGATATAAGCTCTTAGCTACTACCCCAGTGCCATGCCAAGCCAGCCTGTCTGCTGCCATGCTCCCTGTCATGATGGTTATGGACTATAACCCTCTAAAACTGTAATCATCAAGCAAACGCTTTCTTCTTTAAGTGGCTTTGGTCATGGTGTCCTATCACAGCAATAGTAGAGTCACTAAGCCAGTCTCTAAGATTCTAAGCCTTCTCTAAGATTCCACAGCCTTTGAATACAGTACCAGCAGGTGGGGATATAGTAGTCAAGCACACGGGCCTTTGGGAGATATGTCATGCCCAAACTATAACATTATCCTGAACTTACTATTTAATTAGGAAAAGGTTCCTTGAGCTGTTACTACAAGATGTGAATGTGATCTTTATTGGTATAGATGCTTTCCATGCAGTGAAGCTATTTGCTAGACCTGAGAGCTGATGGATGTTACCCACAGAGCTGTGGAAGCTAGCAACAGGGGAGTCCTTTGCAGGATGTGGCATGATATACTATTTTATAAACTGTTATATTTATGATGGACTGCAGCCAGGCACTGTGCAGGGGGTCAATGAGAATTTTGACTACTCAGAGGCACAACGATTAGCATCCTTGGCTACTGAAGAGAGATTTGGAAGGAGGGCAGAGAAGGAGGAGAACTTGGTAAGTTGTCTTTGAAGGATGCCTGCTGGAGGATGCAGATGTTGTCTGGGAGACAGTGTATCTGTTGCTCTGATAGTGTATCAGTTGCTCTGACAATGAATCAGTTGCTGTGACATCGTATCAGCTGTTGTGACAGTATGTATTAGTTGCTGTGACAGTGTATCAGTTGCTGTTCTGTTTCTGTGGTTAAATGCCCTGGCCAGAATGAATTTATGGAAGAAAGTCTTTACTTTGACTTACAGTTCCAGAGAATATAGAGTCCATCAAGGTGGCAAGAAGTGGCAATAGGCAGGAAAAGGAAGACAGCAAGAGCAGGAGGCTGGTTGGTCACATTTCAATCACATACAGGACACAGGGAGAGAAAATAGGAGGTCAGGTCAGACTAAAAATCCTCAAAGCTCACCTCTAGTGACATATTTCCTCTAAAAAGGCTCCATCCCTTAAAGGTTCCATTACTTTCCCTAAACAGCTCATCAACTGAGGACCAAACATTCAAATACAGGCACCTATGAGGGACATTTCTCATTCATACCACCCTGGACAGGAATATTTTCTAGTTGCATCTTTTTTCCCAAGGAATGTAAAGAGAACAAATCGGAGTGGGAAATGGCTCCACACGGCAGCAAATAACCAAGTTGCCCTGGGGAGAGACATGAAATCCCTCTTCAAGGATTACATATGGCTTCCACGCCCTTGGGCTCAGCAGAAACCCCAGCTGTGGGATCTCTTAGGCAATTATGGGAAACTGCTCAGCAGTGCTGTGCATTTAATACAAGGCTCACAAATCTGGGGCAAGGTCTGTCTTTGAAGATTTTCTTGTTTCATCTATGATTTCCATCTATGTGTTCTTCCTTGGACAGAATGTGTTGCTAAGGCAGTTTTAAGACATTTTCCCTCCTGAATCTACTTCCATTCTCTTCTGTGAAAAGTTTGGGAGTACAGGGAGGCTTGGTACCCTCCCACTGGAGTCTTGAAAACAAGACAGTGACTGAGGCTAGGACATATAGGACACATAGATACTGTATACCATCCTTAGTTGGTCACTTGTCCCATTATGGAAGAGTCCTTGTCTGGTTGCTGTTGGAGTCCTTTTATACAAATCAGGATTGGGGGGGGGTCTGTGGAGATAGTCAACTTTTTAAATAACTTGTAAGCATTAGGACCTGAGATCTACTGGAGACAGGCACATCCCTGAAATTTGCTGGTCAGCCAGCTTAGACTATTTGATGAGTTCTGCACCAGTGGCATAAACAATCCGTGGCAACAAAGTCACCATTCTGTGGTCTTGAAGTGTGAGTGCTGCTTGGGTCTTTGGCTTCAGAGTGTTACAAAGCTTTAGAGTGTTGTGTAGGGCTCTGGCATCATCTGAAGGTTCCTTGCAGGGGAAGAGCTGCCTTTAGATTCCCAATTACAGGGCAGATCTTGTTCTTGTGAGCTGTTGAACTAAATGTCTCAGTTCCTGACTCTTGGCTGGATACCTTGGTGTGCTTGTGTCTCCAAGATGTCAGCCTGATTTATTAAAGCATGAACCCTGAGATGGAAATCCAGACAGCCCATTAGCAAGATATAAGTGGCAGTCTTTTTTATATACCTACAGAAGCCACACCCAGTCCCACAATTCCATAGTGAAAAGCACATTACTCAGTGGCAGGGGATTATAGAAGGCCACAAATAGCAGGAAATAGGAATCATTTGGGATCACACTGAAGTCTATCTATTGCAGAATTGAACTTATGGGTCAAAGAGTAGGTACACAGAAGAGTTACTACAAACAAAGTTATTTTCTAGAGTGTCTGTAGCCTTTGATGTTCCCATCAGCCACAGCAGGAGAGTCAGTTTCTCCATTCTCTTAGCATTTTACATTTCCAAACATTTTTATAGTCTTATCTACTGAGTGTGAAGTATCCCATGTGGATATATAATTTACATTTTTTCCTGGTGGTCGATAATGCCAAACATCTTTTAATTTTAAGAAAGGATTTCTCTGTGTAGCCTTGACTGTCCTGGAACTAGCTCTGTAGACCAGTCTGGCTTCACAAGAGAACTGCCTGCCTCTGCCTTCCAAGTGCTAGTATTTAAGGAGTATGGCACCACTAACTAGACTCATTGTTTGAAACCATTTTAATGGAGTATCTAAATGTTGTTGCCACATTTGAGGGTAATTTTCCTTATATTGTTGATTTATAAAATTCCTTTCCATAGGCTTAGTGCTTTTACAGATGAGGCCTCCTTGTTCCTTAGACTTGAGTGCAGTGCCCACAGAAGCCAGAATGGGGTGGTGGACCTCCTGGAGCTGGAGTTTCAGGCAGTTGTGACTGCCTCTTGTGGGTGCTGGGAATTGATTTGGGAATCTCCAGGAAGAGTACACAATTGTAACTGTTAAGCCATTGCTTTTGCTCCATTCCTTTCTCTTAATCTTACAGATAAGAGGTACAGTCATCTTTGCCTGTCTGTTTGGGAATAGCTACAGGAAACCCTCTCTCCACATTCCAAATACTAACTACTGTAGATGAGCAGGTCCTAAAGGACCATTTAACATAAATGTTAAATGATATAACATTTGTATATGACCTGTGCTCACTGTTTGTATAGTTTAGACCATCTCTGGATTTCTTATATTACCAGATAGAATATAAATTTTGCATATAAGTTCCAGTCATATAGACAATGACAAGAAAAACTGTATACATTCTGTGAGAATGTACTTTTTCTGAATATGCACATGCATTCTTGGTTGAATCATAGGATAGAAAAGCTGCAGACATGTAGAACCCACTCTCCGCAGCACAGGGGCATTGAATAGTGCTAAGGAACAGCAGGAAGACAGAGGATTTTGTGTTTCACTGTATATTGAATGAGGTTCTTTAGGTTTTCTCAATCAGATTGAGGAGATGTTTTTCTGTTCCTGGTTTGTGGAGAGTCTTTATCCTTAATGTTCCTTAAACGATGTCAAACGCCTTTTTTTCATGTATTGATACCATAATTTCTCTATTTTTAATATAGAAAATTATAATAATTTTGATTATTGAATACATTTTGAATTCCTAGGGCCTGACTTGGTCATTATAAATATATATGAATATGTGCGCGCGCGCGCGCGCACACACACACACACACACACACACACACACACACACACACACTGGTTTGGACATGAAGGAGGTTTGATGTGAAATGCCCTCCATAGGCTTATATGCTCAGTCCCAGCTCAGGGCACTATTTTGCAGACTGGGGAGCCTTTAGATGAGGGGTCTAGTTGGGAGAAGTCATCCCTGGGATGGCCTCTGAGAGATATGTCTTTCTTTGTTCTACCCTGAGCTTATGGATGGTCACCAGCATGGACTTTCACTGCAAGAAGGAATCTACTCCACCAGGTCCTCCTGCTAACATGGGCTGTATATCCTGAAACTGAGTTATAACAGGACCTTTCTCCCTTACATTGTTTTGTTGGGGATTTTGGTTCCTAAGATGGAAAAGAAAGTGATATAAAGGGCAACCTTGACCTTGCAAAATTGTCTGGGAAACATTTCTTGTCCACGACTCCAAAGTTTTATGAAAAATTGTTTATGTTATTCCTTACGTAGGTTTTGACGACACTTACTCATGACCTAAATCTGGTTTGGGGAATGGTATTTAATATAATTTAGCTACATGGCTCAAGAGATGGCTTTTGCAGAGGGCTTGAGTTTCATTACTTAACACCTACATCAGGGAGTGGATAATTGTCTCCAACTCCATCTCTAGAGGAATTGGACACCTCTGATCTCTGTGTACCCTAGCACTCACATGTTTACATATTCTCCCCCGCCTCAGACACATACATACACTCCCATAACTAAAAAATAAAAATGGCTCTTAAGTATCCCAACTAGCATAATACATTCCAAGCTGCCTGTCTTGGTCATTATTCTATTGCTGTGAAGAGACGCTCAGACTAAGAAAGCATTAATTGTGGGCTTGCTTATAATTTCAGAGGTGAGTCCAGAATCATCATAGCATGGAGCATGATGGCCCACAGGCAGACATAGTACTGAAAAAGTAGCTGAGAGTTTTACAGCATGATCCAAGGTGGGGTGCAGGGAATGAGAGATGAGAAACAGAGAGACAGAGAGATAGAGACAGGGACAGACAACCTTTCATGGGCTTTTTAAACCCCAAAGCCCACTTCCAGTGATACACTTCTAATAAGGCCAAACTTTCTAATTCTGTTCAAGTAGTACCACTCCTTGATGACTAAGTATTCAAATATATGAGTTCATAGGGGTTCATTCTTTTTTTTTTTAAAGAATTTAACTTATTTATTTGCATTACACGTCAATATGAGCCCTGTCCTCCCAGTACCCTCTCACACAGATCCTCTCCTTTTTTCCCCTTCTCCCCAGATCATCAAACCACAACAGAACTAAGTGAATCCTCTCCCACTGAGGCCAGACAAGGTAGTCCTGTTAGGGGAACAAGCTCTATAGGTAGGCAACAGATTCAGGGACAACCCCTGCTCCAGTTGTTGAGACACCTGCATAAAAACCAAGCTACATATGTATGGGCAGCCTAAGTCCAGCCCATGCTCATTCTTTGGTTGATGGCTCAGTTTCTGGGAGCCTCAAAGGATCCAGGTTAGTTGACTCTATTGGTCTTCCTGTGGAGTCCCTGTCCTCTTCAGGGCCCTCAGTCCTTCCATCAACTCTTCTATAGACTCACTGAGCTCCATCTAATGTTTGCCTGTGGGTCTCTGCATCTGTTTCCATTGGTTGCTGGGTGGTACCTCTCAGAGGACACTTACGCTAGGTTTCTATCTGCAAGCATAGCAGAGTATCATTAAGTGTCAAGGTTTGGTTCTGGTCCATGGGATAGATCTCAGTTTGTCCCAGTCATTAGTTGGCCCAGCTCTGCTCTATCTTTGTTCCTGCACATCTCATAGGCAGGACACATTTTGGGTGAAAGGTTTTGTGGATGGGTTGCTGTCCTTATCTCTCCATGGGAGTTCTGCCTGGCTACAGGAGGTGGCCACTTTAGGATCCATATCCCTTAATGTTGGGAGTCTCACTTAAAGTTGCCTATAAGGACCATTTTTATCCAGTCTACCACATCCCACTCCCTGGCCTCCATAGGCTCATAGCTATATCATAATGTAAAAATTCATTCAGTCCAACTTCAAAAATCCCCATAGTTTTTCACCATCTCAAGGTTGCTTCAAAGTTCAAGGTCTTTTCTAAGATTCATGATAATCTTGTCATTGTAACCCCCTTTAAAATCAAAATAAATAGCAGATCATATTCTTCTAACATACAATGGCACAGGATATACCATTCCAAAATGAAGAAAGAGAACATAGTGAGGGAAGGCTGGACCAAAGCAAGACGGAATTACAGCAGGGAAATCTCTAAATTCTGCATCTCCATGTCTAACGTCAAAGTGCTCTTCAGAACTCCAACTGTTTTCAGCTTTGTGGCCTACACACCCCTCTCTCTCAGGTTGGTCCCACACCCTGCTAGCAGCTGCCCTTGGCAGGTATCCCATGACTCTGGTCTCTCCAACATCTTGGGGTCTCCAAGGCTTCACCTTCACAGCTCGACTCAATGGCCTCTCTGAGTCTCCATGCAGGAGCATCCCTGACACACACTTGGACTTAGTGGCTTTCTTTAGCTGCAGAGAAAGATTCCACAACTGCACCCCCCACCTTTTGTATCCTTGTCTCTAAAGCCATAACCAGATGGCCAACGCTGCCAAGTTCTGCTGCTTGGCGGGGCTAGAACTTGGCCTTCTCCTTCAATTACATTTGCATCAGCTTTCTGTTGCTGATGTTTTCCTTCACTGCTTAAGCTTTCCTTTAATTCTCTTTCACAAGCTGGAAGCTGAGCTGGTTGGAATCTAACCCTGATGTCACCACTCCCTTTATTCTATTCAGCATCAGGCTTTTCTTGAAGCCCTTTATCTCCTTGAACACTGGACTTTGCTCCAACATCATATTTCCTGGAGCTCATCTTCTCAAACTTTACATTTTGTATTTTTCCTTGTTCAGCTTGTTCCCTTTAATTATAGACTTGCCTAAGACTGACCTCTAATAGATCTGCATAAGAATGACCACAATAGCCATGTCACACAGTCAATATTAGGTTGTCTTGAAATCTTCTCTGCTAACATCATTAATCTAAAACTTCAATTTAGTCTCTGGTGGATTTTTGGACAAAGGCAGGAATCAGCTACATTCTTTGCCAAAATATCACAAGAACAGTTTCTAGGCCATTTACTAATATTCTTTTCTGCAATCTGTTGAGCCAGGCTGTCATAGTCTATCTTGCTCTCAGTACCTCTGTCTTCCATGCTCTACTAGTATGATCCATTTACTCCTCTGCTCCCTTTCAAACCTTCAACTGATTTTCCAATACAAAGTCTCAAAGTTCAAAAGCAGTATGGTTAGGCCTGTCACACAACATCCTGATCCCTGGTACCAGGTTCTAGGGATTGTACTCAGGTCACTTTGCCTTCTGAGCCACCATCCAGCCTTACCCACCAAGGCTTTATTTTACTGCTTTCCCCATCATAGAGCTTTAAAAAAAATAGATTTGAATTTGTTAAAGGGCATTTCTCTCCTACAGATTTTAAGAACAAGGGTTAAATGAAAGAAGGCTTTCTGAGGGAAAGTAAGACCCAGTAGGCAGAATTGATGTGTATTCTCAAGGGAAGCTCCCTCCTTCTACAGCCTTTGACTGTGGGCTCTTTGTCTATTGCTTTTAGACATGATTTTCTCTAACATAACCCCCAAAGCCTATAAAACTTACCATTAAGTATGTCCTTCCAACCTCAGCATGCTCTGCTTTCACTTTTCTTTCATTCCAGAATGTTCTGAAATCATCTCTTTTTCTCCTCTGATATAGCTCATGGTACTCTTTAATTTATAAATACCTAAGAGTTGTCCAAGATATCATACAGTTGATGATTTTTTGAGTTAATTTTATAGCATCAAGAATGTGGTGCCTGTGATATCATCTTTGCTTCACATTGTGGTCTAATCTGGTGACTGTTTTGTGTGTGTTCCTGTATGTGTGTTCCACAGTTCCTGGCAATGATGCTTTATATAGAATTAGTTTAAATTGGCTGGCAGTGTTCCCCACACATACTGTCTGTGCTGTGTTCTGGTCTACTTGCTGCATCAATTACTGAGCATGGAAGTTAATGTCTTCCACTCTGATTGTGAAATTGTTCAATCCTTTCCTTACTTTCAAGATATTGAATGTATGGTATTTGTTTAATGAATACCCACATTCTAGGGCATCTTGGTAAGTTGGTCTTTTCATCCTCTGAACTGTACCTACTTATCTCTGTTAATATGTGCCATGCGATCACAACAAACACTGACTTTGTTACACAAACCTTTGCATGGTACATTTTCCCTTCTTATTTCCATCCTTCCTCTGTCTTATGTTTAAACATGACTCGTGCTTCATCAAGTATAACAATTTCTGCCGTTTAATTGGAGCATTTCACTCAGTTATATTTGGAGCAGTTACTGATATGGATGGATTTTAATTGGCCATGTTAGTATTTTTTTTCCTCTCTCTGTCCATTGTTTCTGTTTTCCCATTTCCCTCTTTGTTGAGTATTTCATCATGTTGTATTTTTAGTGCTTACTAAAAGGATTATAATAAAAAGCTCACTGCTGTGTAATTTAAATTGGGATTAAACAGCTTCAGCTTCTCTATAGGATTGTCCCAAGAATACACATCCATTTTTAGTCATATCCATCTTTCAGTTTCTGTCGGGCTTTTTGAGATAGAGTCTTATATATAGGCCAGTGCTGCTGTCTTTGGGCTCTTTGTAGATTCTTCTTTTCTCCACCTTTTCCCACCCCCCCTTTTTTTTGACCACCCTTTCATCTTCCTAACATTAGATAGAGGAGAAAAAGAAATAGAGAGGAAAGGGGGTAATATTATCATTAGATTACTTCCTGCTGATTAGTGGTATAAAGTTTTTTGGGGCAAGTTTGATCTTCCCCATCAGGATATCTAATTCCTTCTTTGTTTTGTTTCTTCTTTGTGCACAACTGCTTAACAAACTGTGACCAACAATAACCAACAGCAATCAACCAACAACCAACAACCCATCTCACCTCTTGGGGCCCTATGTATTCATAACCCTCTGAAAAATTTCCAGAATTTCAAATGTCACATAATTGCAGAAACTATCTACCACTGGCAAAATCATGTCCCTACTAAAGCATGAGGCAAATCACAGTCAGTTGCTGAAGTAGCTCTGTATCCCACACCTGGGATTAAAACAAAAACATACTCTTAAAACATTTCTATACTTTTAAAAGAAACCAAAATGCCAAAGTTGTTGTCATAAGCCAGGCTTGCCTTAAATTCTTAATGCTTCTTTGCTACCTTTCAGTGTTGAGGGACAGGACTGCATTGTCCCATTTGCCCTTTGGTTTATTTTTAATTTTTTATTATATATGTATTTTTGCCATATATTTTAGTCATATGTGTTACAAACTCCACTATGCATTCTTATTTTTTATTTAAATAGTGAAAGACTTTTTAAAAAATATTTAAAAAAGAAATTAAAAATAATCTTTTAATCCAAGTATTGTGTATGTTTATAATTCTAGCACTTGTCTGGCTGAGGGTTGAGGATCACGAGTTCAAGACCAATATAAGCATTGGTATGAGACCCTGCTCCAAAATTGAAAATCAAACAGAAAAACAACCAAATATTAGGTATGGTCAACTAATTCTATAAAAGAAGGAAAACTGGCTTGGAGAGGAGAAATGATTTGTTCACAGTAGTGTTAGGTGTTGGTGATGACAATGTTGGTGAGTGATGTGGTGGTCATAGTGATGATGATGGAGGTCATGATGGTGATGCTGATGTTCATCGTGGTGATGGGGGTTAGTGGTTTGAATTAGAATGGCCTTCATAGCTTTATATGTTTGAATATTTGGTTCCAAGTTGGCAGAACTGTTGGAAAGGATCAGGAAGGATACACTTGTTGGAGGCATTATGCCACTGGGGGTGCACTTGAGGTTTCAAAGGACTTGGGCCATTCCCAGCATGCTGTCTGCTTTCAGGGCGTGAGATCTCAGCTGCTGCTCCAGTGCCACGCCTGCTTGCCTACTACCATGCTCCCGCCATGATAGTAATGCACTCTTATCCCTCTGGAACCTTAATCCCCAAATAAACCTTCTATAAGTTGCCTTGGTCATGGTATTTTAAAACAGCAATAGAAAATAACTAAGGCAATGGTAGTGGTAGTGATTGTGATAAAGATGGTAATGGTGATGATGGTAGCGATGCTGATGTTGATACTGATGTTAAGATAGTGATAGTTATGATGATGATGACTACAATGACAAAGAGTAGGTCTATCATTTGTTTCAATCTATAGGCATCTCAGGCACTGCTCTAAGTACTCTACATAAATCTTTATCATTTAATCGCTCCTCAACTTTAATAATACAATTTCAGTCGTTAAAATAATTTATTTTATAGACAGGGAAACAAAAATATATTTATATTAAAGAGCTTGCCCAAATGTCACCCAGCTAGGAAGTAGTTAAGGTAGTGACAGAACCCAAGATTCTTGACTCTTATCCCAGGACTCTTGTCATACTAATCAAAGGACAGATGGAGGCAGGACCCCTCTCATGTAGAATCTGAAACCTGTCTCATGTTCACTTGAAGAAGTTAGCAGTATTATGATGTGGAATGTCCTTGTAGGCTGAATGAATGAGGGTACCATGGGTGGTAGGAATGGCCTCACTGGGAATGGGTTCCAAGTCACTCTATGGTGACACTTACAGATGAGATACATTTCCTTAACAAATAAGTATCTAATAGATTAGGTCTCATCTAATTATGCATTCTGCATCAAGCTGTACCTCTCCTTTGCTTGTCGTGGCTGCATAATTAAACCTAATGTACTTTTAATGATGTCTTCTTAATTCGAGCATTTGTGTATAATTAGCATCAAACAGGGATGAGCTGTCTTAGGTCCAGGGGCTGTTTCCTCTATTTGCCCTACACAGCTCAAGTTCAGATATGAATCCATCTCAGATTTCAAGACTGGAAAACGTTGGCTTGGTTGGGGCAAAGAGGGCTTGTAATGATCAATCAGTCTCAATTTGAGTCAACAGCACGGTCCTTTGCTCTAGTATGGCTTGAATCACAACTTGCAAGCTCTTGAAGACAGTCTGTAGCATGTCTTTTGATGCTTTGATCCTGAGCTGCTGATGGATTGTGAGTAAAGGAAAGGTCACAAGGCAGAGCCTCAGAGAAAGAGCGGTGGACAGGGAGACACACACACTGGTTCCCAGCTCTCTCTGAATCTCACTTGTTTTATCTGCAAAAGGAGAAGTTATGCTGAATGGCATTTAAGATTCTTGTTCTCTAGACATTACTTAAATATGACTTCCCTATTGCTTCCCTCATACTGACCTCCTACCCTCCTTTCTTACAACTCAAATGATTTTCTTCTGAAACTTGGCTCTGTACACTTCCCCTCCTCAGCCATTTTCTATTAATTTTACAAGTCACCAGGATTTGTTGAGTATTTAGTATACACTAGACATCAATGTTTGGTGTCTTAACCCATCCTCAACCATCCCATATAGTTAGCCTCTATAGTTTCTTGTTTCGTTGGCTGAAACAAAATACTTGACAAAAGTGACTTAAGGAAGAAAGGGTTTATTTTGGCTCGGAGTGTGAAAAGTGACACAGTTCATTGTGCTGGAAAAGGTGTGGCAGCAGGAGCTAAGGTTGCTGGTCACAGGAAGTCCTCTGTTGACAGGAAGTGGGACTAATCCCCTTCCTCCCTCCCCCCCACCTCCAGTGACTTACTTTCTCCAGCCAGGCTCTACTTCCCAAAACTTACAGAGTGTTTCCAAACAGCACCACTGACTGGGGATTGAATGTTCAAATGCATGAATTTATGGGGGATGTTTCAAATTCAAACCATACGTCTTAGGAATTCTCTTGCTCTGAAGAGACACCGTGACCAGGGAGACTCTTATAAGGGCAAATGTTTAATTGAGGTTGGGTTACAGTTTCAGAGGTTTAGCCCATTATCATCATGGCGAGAAGCATGGGGACGTGCAGGCAGATATGGTGCTGGAGAAGGAGCTGAGAGTTCTATATCTTGATCAGTAGGCAGCAGAAGACGACTGTGTAACCAGACTGGGTATTGCTTGAGCATAATATATAAGCCCACAGAGACCACCTCCACAGTGGCACACTTCCTTTAACAAGTGGCACACCTACTCCAATAAGGCCACAGCTCCAAATAGTGCCACTCCTTATGGGCCATGCATTCAAACACATGAGTGTATTTCGGGGGTTTGGGGGGACATATCTATTCAAACCAACACGCTATAGCAGGTATTATGTCAGTTGTCTAAGGAGGCAGTGGTTTAGCTGGAAGGGTTTACCCTGCTCTAGCAGCTGCCAAGTGGGGGGCTGAGCTTCACAGTCTGCAATTATCAGTGAGGCCAGGTCCTTCCTCAAAGGCTCTCTGCTTCTGAAAAAGCATGTGGCAGAGGTGGGTGCGCCCAGCCCTCTTGGTGTCTGGCTTAGGCTTTTTAGCTTCTCTTCCCACACTTTCTCACTGTCTCTCCACCCATCTCTGCGAGGTGCTGGCATGCAGTTGTCTTACTCTGTGGCTTTTTCCTCTGTGGCTGGTCCCACACCACACCAGCCCATAACCGCGTCACGGGCAGGCTTGTGTCTTGCCTCTACTGAGATTCCTTGCTCAGCTCTTCAGGTTTCCTTCCCTTGTTTTCCAAGTGACCCTTCCTGTCACTGATATCCTAAGGGCTCTGCTCTGTGTCCCAGCTGAACTACTCACTCATGTAACTGTTGACTAAGTTGCCTGTGGACTACAGAGGACATGGGATAGCTCTCTCCCTCCTCCCTTTAACCAGTTTCCTGATTCTGTGTTGATCATTTGGTTGGAATTGTAGCCCTTCCAACCGGGGCACATATGGGGGAGTCAGGCCCACTCTGTGCTGTGAATAGGGAGTGTAGACAAGCAACAGGAGGACTAGGAAGCAGGTTTCACAGTGCTTCTGTGTATGTTACCCTAGTGCTCCAGGATGTCTTTGTACCATTCCTATGTCACCCCTTTCTGCTCTTATCTCTCTACACTATACTCTAGGCCTGTGTCCTGTGCCTCAGTGCCCCCAGCTACCTATTCCTGCCTGAAGGCTAGCTTCTCTTCTTCCCAGCACAGATGGCTCTGTCCTCAGCTCTTTCTTTGGTGGCTTCCTCCACAACACTCTCTAGCGTCTTCACAGAGGGTGTCTCCTGACATCTTGCTCAACATCCTCTCCACCTTGTATCACTGATGTTTCATCTCACCCTGAGCATTTATTTCAGAGCCAGCCAACTACACTATGGATGTTTTTCTTAAAAAAAAAGTTAGTGTGTGTGTGTGTGTGCGTGCGCGCGCGGGCGCGCACGCACATGCATGTATATGTACCACATGTGTATAGGTTAGGTGACTGCAGAAGCCAAAAGAGGGTGTTGGATTCCTTAGAGTTGGAGTCATAGAAAATTGTAGGCTGCTCTAAGGAAGTTCTAGAGATTGAGCTCTAGTCCTTTGTAAGAGCATCAAGCATTCTTAACTACTGAGCCATCTCTCTGAGCCCTGAGCCTTCTTATTGTTAACAGAGAGTGTCTAGTAGCATCTTTTGTCTTGACCTATTGACAAGCAGGATTCCAAAAATGTATTTTAATAAAGAAGACATTGCTTCTAGGTCTATGTGTTTTATGAATTTTCAAGACAATCCACATTTAATGAAACTACAGATGCATGCATCTATTTGAAAACGTGAACAAACTGGTATCCCAGGCCTTTGTGGATTAAGAAGCAGGAGCAGACACCATGGAATCTCTATGAGGCATTTCTCTGTATAGATTTTATTGTTTCAATGGACAATTGCTTGTTTAATTAGAGAAGTTAAACACTAAGCAATTCTGTTATGAAGAAGTGGATATGGTCTTGGGTAAAATCCCAGAGCCTCTCTGAGTTCTAGTTTTCTCATTTACAAAATGAGAAATTAAATGATCTCATAGGGCTTTCTCAAAGCTCTAATATTCTTTAATTCTTCCTATTCTATTTAATAAATCACAGCCTGTGTGGACAGAACGATCACTAGCAAGTGTGGGCAAACTACCGTAATTTTCTTTTTAAGAGTAAATAAAGTTATGGACCAGATTTCTTCTGCTCCCAGTAGCTAAATAATGTAGCATATGGTTCATTCATTTAGCAGATCTGTGCTGAGCCCAGCCCATGGGCTAGAGGGGAATTCTGGGTGCAGAGGGCAGAGCCATGAACAAAATAGATGAGGTTTCTTTACTTCTCATGAACTCAATACAAAGATAAAATGAGTCATGGCCATTGCAGGCTATGATGGGGGTGGGGCCACTGAGAAAAGAGTAAGATATCTGAAAAGTCAATGCTTCAGGAGGCCTTGGTGAGCAACTGTGCAGAACAGCTGTGGGGGTGGGGCTCTTTGGTATAGGGCTTGCCTTAAAAGCCTGAGGACCTGAGTTTGATTAGGGCTTAATGCTGGGTGTGGTGGAGTGCACTTATAAGCCTAGCTATAAGGAAGTGGAGACATGCGGATCCCTAGGGTTCACTGGCTAGCCACCTAGCCTATGTGGTGAATTCCAGGCCAATAAGAGACCCTGGGTCAAATAAATAAGATAGATGGCTTCTGAGAAACAATAGCTGACATTATTGTCCTTTGGCCTCCACATGTCTACACACACACACACACACACACACACACACACACACACCATGGAAAGAGCATTTCAGAAGGATGGCCATGTGTGCAAAGGCCTGGAGGTGGGAAAGGCTTTGTTGGAGGAAGGAAATGAGACTAGTGAGGCTGGAGGGCATTGGTGAGGAGATACGAGATGAACCAGTCTGATAGCAGATAGGACCAGCTACCATCTTCCATACTGCCGGGGGGTCCCAAGCCTACATTCTGTAAGCATAGCAGATACCAGGGCGAGGTAACTCTAGAAGAGTCTGATATGCTCTGATGGGACTGTTGTTACCAAAAATCCAGATAGATCACTGATGGTGATCCTGGTAGCAGTGAGCTAGATAAGGAGACTGGGGCAGAGTGTGGGTGTCTGAAGAAGATGCGCAGGGTCCTAGTACTAAGCAGCCACCATGACTGATCAGATCTCTGTAGGGAGCCATTCAAATCCAGGGCTTAGATGGAAGTGCTCCTTGTATTTAAGCAGAGTCCCTGCAGCTGAGGAGGTGATGTAAGGAAGATCTGACCTTGTCTTTGAGGGGTTTCAGGGTACCTTAGGCTGGTGAAGTCACACATAAGAGAGACTGACGTGGCATTTTAAACTTTGCCTGCAGTTTTGTTGATTGTTTCTATTGGGGTATGTTATCAGTATCTCCTCCCCTCTGCTCTAGGCGAACTCATAACTGCTTTGAGCATGAGGGTAGAATGTGTGAGCAATGCCGTGTGCCAACAGATGCCACTCATCCAGAGAGATGCATAAAAGATGTTCTTTCTTGAACACAAACTTCCATGACCAATCTCAGCCTATAGGAGGCTGAGGCAGAGGTCAGCCTGGGCTGTCTAGTGAGTTCCACAATGAGCTTCTGTGTCAAAAGCAGGAGCTAGGGTTGTGTTTAGTTGACAGAGTGCCTGCTTAGCACAGGGGAAGCTCAGCTTAGATCCACAACACTTCATAAATGGGTCATGGTGACACATACAGGAGGGTCATTGACTACGTAAGTAGAAGGTAGTCTAGGATACATCATTGTCTCAAAAGCAAATGAGGAGAGGATCCAAAACCTTCAAACAAAACTAAACATACTAAGACAGATCTTGGGTCTTGGAAATAGATATCAGAGAAGGCTGAGAGGAACTCAGAGTCTGTCACCCTACTCCTTCTTTGGGACCCAGTTCTGAAAGAATGATTTAGACACAGCCAGAGCTAAGAACTTCTTTCTTGATTTTTGCAAGATAGTCAGTTGAAGAAAAGAAAAGTTGTATAACGTTTGGAAAATATTCTTAAACGTCTCTCTCTAGCTGCAAAGAAAAAGCGTCTGAAAAGTCATCTGAACTCTACTTTGTCATCATGACTGCTAGGTAGTGTCAGCCTTGTTCTAAATGCTTTGCATGTTGGCAGTAGCTGGGTTAGCCTTTTGAGTTAGACATGATGCTATAGTTTTAAGTTGCCTTTTGCTTTGAATGCAGCTCATGCTTTTAGTTGAATATTGGGTGTGCTGGAGCCTAAGCTTTTGCCCTAAATATTCATGTGACATCTCTAGCCAGGACTAAGATGGTTAGGCTGTGGGTCTCAGATTTAGATCCAAAGTTTGACCTTCCCTTATAGTTTAAGCCTCAGACAAGTTGCTTCTTTTCTTTAGCTTTTGAGTTTCTTACTTACAATGTGAGAATAATCAGTCTTTTTCTAGCACTGGACTGCTGGAAGGGCTAAGTAGGTGGCTCTGTGATGCCAAATCAGCACTACACCATTAAATACAGGATTCTGTCTTCCTTCTTGTCTTGAGGGTGAAGAGTTGGCACTGAGATGCATGGTGGATGGCCTTTATGATCAGTCAGAGACAGTATTGATCAGGTTAGCCTGTGGGGGATTCTCTTGATGATTAATTGATGCAGGTATCTGGAGGAGGTGGTGAGTGCCCATACCCTGGAAGAATGTCAGAAAAAGGCTTTCATGATAAGGCAACCAGCTCTCAAGCTGTCTCAGTTCCTAGAGTGCCAGATACTGTGAAATTGCACATGATTAACTCAATGGGTAGAAAATGATAATCCTAAGATTTGTAACCACTTTTTCTTCCTTGGCACTGGGCTGGCGGCATCTTCATAATAAGATTAGAACAGGAAGGAGATGCTTCTGTGGAGCTGGGGGCTCAAGTCAGTCTTGCCCACGATCTTCTGACAGGAATCCAAATATGCCCCTTGCCTAGACTGTTCCTGTGCTGGGTCTGGCTGGGAGAGGGATGGGCAGAGGTAGTTCAAGAGGTGGATACAGGAGGTACTGGGGGTCATGTGCTTATGTAGATGTCAGCTGGTGAGAAATGAGTCAATGGGAGCATTGGAGAGAAAAGAACAGAGTCAAGAATGAAGGTGGAAGGGCTGGAGAGATGGCTCAGTGGTTAAGGGCACTGACTGCTCTTCCAGAGGTCCTGAGTTCAATTCCCAACAACAACATGGTGGCTCACAACCATCTGTAATGGGATCCGATGCTCTCTTCTGGTGTGTCTGAAGATAGCGACAGTGTACTCAAATACATGAAATCAATAAATAAACCTTTAAAAAAAAAGAATGAAGGTGGAACATTGCCTTGGGGGAGGGGAGAGGGCAAATGGAAGCTTGGGGCAGTAGGAATAAGGGTTGCTGCAGACCTGATCTTTTCATAAAGCTTGATTTTTCTGTGGCAAGGACAAAGGTGAAGGGGCACACAGAGAATCTGTAAGCACAGGTCCTCAGGAGAGCTAGCCCTTGAATGGAGTCATCCATTATTAATTTGTTAATTTACTGTGAGATGGATGTGTGTGAGGCTGGTGAGACTGTAGGCTGTGAAGGGTTGCGTGTTGGAGTTAGAAGTCCTGCCTTGTTCTTGGGCAACTTATCGGATTCCTCTGAGCCTTCTTCTTCTTTTTTTTTTTTTTTGTCTGTAAAATGGGCAGAGTAGGGTTGTTCTGTGTCCTTGGAGTCTTATTTTGAAGCATAAACGAAGCTGTATGCAGAGAAACAGTTAGCAAGCTGGCTCTGGAACAGCCCTTTGTTTAGTGGATATTGGAGAAAAGAGAGGAAGCTGAGGAATCCCATGGAAAGTTCACACCTGTGAAAAATGCCAGAGAGGTTAGTTTAGAAAGTCAGTATTCTAGGTCTTAGTCTCTGTCTCTCACCATGTCTGTATCTGTCTCTCTGTTTCTCCCCATATCTCTGTGTCTCTGTCTCCCTGTCTCTGTCTCTCTGCCCCTGTCTCACTGTGTATGTGTACTTTTGGCACTGAGGGCATGAGGTCAGTATCAGGGTTTTGAATTAGACTCAGTGAGTCCCTTTTTATTCAAACACCATTTTTTCTCCTTTTATTGAAAATAGATTTTTTCACCATAATATAATCTGGGTTATGGTTTCCTCTCCCTCTGCTGCTCCCACTTTCTTCCCCTCCCTTCCCACCTGAAGCCACCCTATTCTGTCTCTCATTAGAAAATAAATAGACTTCTGAGGGATAATAATAAAATAAACAAAAATATAATAAAACAATGAACAGTGCTTTGGAATAGGACAAAACAAACAAGGAAAAGACATGTCTGCACACACACTCAGGAATCCCATAAAAACACTGAACTGGAAGCCATAATTATCTATCTATCTATCTATCTATCTATCTATCTATCTATCTATCTATCTAATATATCTATATCTAAAGAACCTGTAAGGTAAAAGAGATAAAAAACTTAAATGAAATAAGATAAAAATAAAAGTATAAAATAAGATAAAAAGCCCTGGTGTGACATCATGATACAAGGACTTTCTGAAGATGACATTGAGTTGTTTTCTGTTGGCCATCTATGTCCTGGCTTGCAGCCTACCCTTTGCTTCCCTGGTAAGATCCCTCAGAGGATACTGGATGTTCATTTGCAGGTGGTTATCAATTGGAGATGGCTTCTGGGTTAGAGATATGGGGTGTACTGGGCTGGTTTTGTTTGTCAACTTGACACAGGCTGGAGTTATCACAGAGAAGGGAGCTTCAGTTGAGGAAATGCCTCCATGAGATCCAGCTGTAAGGCATTTTCTCAATTAGTGATCAAGGGTGGGAGGGCCCATTGTGGGTGGTACCATCCCTGGGCTGGTAGTCTTGGGTTCTATAAGAAAGCAGGCTGAGCAAACCAGGGGAAGCAACCCATTAAGTATCATCCCTCCATGGCCTCTGCATCAGCTCCTGCTTCCTGATCTGCTTGAGTTCCAGTCCTGACTTCCTCTGGTGATCAACAGCAATGTGGAATTGTAAGCTGAATAAACCCTTTCCAACTTGCTTTTTTGGTCATGATGTTTGTGCAGGAATAGAAACCCTGACTAAGACAGGGGACATGTTTCCATTTCTTCTTACTGCTCTAGAACACCAGCTGGAAAAGACTCATGCAGACCTGTGCATGCTACCTGAGTCTCTGAGTTTCATTGTGCACAGACCCTATTGTTTTAGAAGGCCTTGTCTCCTTAGTTCTTCAATCCCCTCTGGCTCTTATGCTCTATCTCCTCTGACACAGGGTTCTCTGAGTCCTGTGGGGAGGGATTTGATGGAGGCATCTCCTTCCAAGGTTTCTTGGTCTCTGCATATTGTCTGGCTGTAGGTCCCTGTATTTGTTCCTATCTGCTACAGGAGGAAGCTTCTCTGATGTTGACTGAGTAAGGAGGTGATCTGTGAGTACTGAAGAATGTCATTAGAAGTCCTTTTATTGCTATATTCTTTTAGAGTAGCAGTATTTTGTTTTTACCAAAGTCCCTGAGCTATCTAGTCTCAGGTTCTTGTTACCCAGACAGTGTCTGGTATGGGTTATACCTAGTGAGTGGGCCTTATGTTAAATTAGATATTAGTTGGCTACTCTCATAAACTTTGTACCACCATTGTTCTTGCATGTCTTGCAGGCAAGACATCATTGTAGATCACAGGATTTATAGTCGGTGTGAAGGTTTGTATATGCTTGGCCCAGGAAGTGGCACTATCAGGAAATGTGGCCCTGTTTGAGTAGTTGTGCCAGTGTGGGCAAGGACTTTAAGACCTTTATCCTAGCTGCCTGGAAGCCAGTGTTCTCCTAGCTGCCTTCAGAACAAGAAGTAGGACTCTCAGTTCTTCCAGTCCTACATTTGCTAGATGCTGCCATGCTCCTACCTTGATGATAATGAACTTAAGCTCTGAGTCTGTAAGCCATCCCCAATTAAATGTTGTCTAAGAGTTGCTTTGGTCATCGTGTCTGTTCACAGTAGTAAAACCCTAACTAAGACAGTAGGGTCGGTGTTTAATTTTTCTCTTGGTATCATGCAGAATACTTTCCTGTACCAAAGATGCTAGCATGAAAAAGTGAAGGACATATGTAGGCACCGGCTTGACTTTACTGTGTTCAGTGAGTTACATAGGTGCTTTATTCAGCAATAGGTCTTGCTGTCAGTTTGTGGACAGCAACTTATAGGCTTGCCAACAGCCTGGGTTGTTTGGGGATTCCTGCAGAACCCCTTTGGACAATAGTGCAATTAGATGTAGCTCATTTCTGGTACTGGGAGCTTCATTTGGTGAAAAGAGATATCCACTTTGGGCTCTGTCTCCCTCATTATTTGGAGATTTCATTTAGACAGCCTTCATATATGATTCTATTTTAGGAATCTTCTATTTATTAAATTTTCTGTACTATCCTTCAAATGACCTTCAATTTTAGTTTTATCTTCCTATTTTTCCTCTCTTCTCCCCCTCTAGCCGCCTCCTCCCCACTTGATTCTCTCATTCCAGCCCCTCATCCGCCCATAACTATCTATTCTATTTCCTTTTCCTAGGGAGATCTATCTGCCCCACAGTCCTGAACTCTATACCTAACCTCTGTGATTCTATGGAATGTAGCTCGGTTATCATTGGCTTAGCTAATATCTACATATGCATACCACCTCACCCAGGATTACTTTTTTCTAGTTTTATTCATTTGCCTGTGAATTTAATTCTTTTTTAACATCTGTGTAATATTAAACTGTGTAAATGTACCACATTTTCTTTATCCATTCTTCTGTTGAGGGACAGAAGTAATAGAGCAGCAATGAACATGTGTTGCATTCTGTAGCTGCCTGGAGCTACTGCGAACTGGGTTCCTGGAACAGAAGCTGAGGGATGGATTGGGGAAACGGCGAAAAGAAGGAGGCCAGATGATAGTTTACTAAGAGGCCCCAAACTTTAGAGGTCAGACCATTTAACAGTTTGGGCAAGCCCCCCCCCCCCAGACTCTGAGCTGAGTTGGGGGGGGGGAGTCATCTGGTGGATCTTGGCTCCTCTGCTCAGGCAGCTGGGTGGGTCACCTGCTTAATTCAGGAATTCATGGACCTGGAGGAACAATGAACTTCACCTTCACTCTGAGCACTCCACCCTAGGCAGAGCAGGATCCTGAATAGCACAGGAACCCCTGCTCAACAAAGTCTGGGAGAGGAAGTTCACCTTGATCAATGTGGAGTTCCTACCAAGTGGCATGACACCCCACCAATATGGCATGGTACAAACATGGTTGAGCAAATGTATTCTTGTCATAGGGTGAAGTATTCTTCACATATATGCTCAAGAGTAGTATATAGCTGAATCTTGAAATAGATGGATTCCCATCTTTCTCAGGAACTGCCACACTGATTTCCATAGCGGCTGTGTGAATCTGTACTCCTACCAGGGATGGATGGGTGTTCTCCTTACTCCACATTCCCATCAGCACAAGCTGTAGTTCATTGTTGTTGTTGTTGATATTAGCAATTCTGATGAGTGTAAGGTGAAATCTCAAAGTACTTTTGATTTACATTTCACTGATGACTAAGGATATTGAACATTTCTTTGTTTCTCAGATATTTGAATTACCTTTTTGAGAATTTTCAGTTTAGATCTGTATCCTATTTTTAAATTGGATTATTTGGGTTTTTTTGAGTTCTTTATATAGTCTGGATATTAGTCCTCTATTGTATATGTAGCTAGTAAAAATATTCTCCCATTCTCTAGGCTGCTATTTTGTCTGAATGATGGTGTCTTTTGCTATGCAGAAGCTTTTCTGCTTCATGGGTTCTCCTTTATTAATTGTTGATCTTAGTGCGATGTTCTGTTAGCTAATGATGTTCTGTTCAGAAAGTATTTTCATCTGCCAATGAATTCAAGGCTATTCCCCACTTTCTCTTCTATCAGCTTCAGTATATCTGGTTTTATGTTGAAATCTTTGATCCATTGGAGTTGAGTTTTATGCAGGGTGACAAGACTGGATCTATATAAATTCTTCCACAAGCAGGCTGAAGATGCTCTAGTTTTTTTTTTTTTCCAGTGTGTATTTATGAAGTCTTTATAAAAAAATGTAGGTGTCCATACGTGTGTAGATTTATGTTTGGATCTTTGTTTTGATTACATTGATTAACACGTCTGTTTTTATGCTAATACCATACTGTTTTTATTACTATAGTTCTATGATATAGTTTGAGGTCAGAGATGGTGATACCTCTAGTAGTTCTTTTATTATTCAGAACTGTTTGTTTTGTTTTTGCTCTCCTGGCATTTTTGTGTTTCCATATGAAGGTGAAAATTGTCCTTTCAAGATCTGTGAAGGATTGTATTAGAGATTTGATGAAGACTGAATTGAATCTGTAGAATGTTTTTGGTAGGATGACCATTTAATGTTAATCCTACACATCTATGAGCCTGGGAGATCTTTGCATCTTCTGATATCTGTATCAATTTCTTTCTTCAATGTCTTAACATTTTTAATCATATAAGTCATTTACTTGCTTGGTTAGAACTACCCAATGATATTTTATATTGTTTGAGGTTATTTTGAAGTGTGTTGTTTCCATGATTCCTTTCTCAGTTTGTTTGTAGTTGTATATGGGAAGGCTATTGATTTTTGTGAGTTAGTTTTGTATGCAGCTATTTTGCTAAAGTGTTTATTTACTGTAGAAATTTTTCAGTGGAATTTCTAGGGTCACTGACATATGCTATCATATCATCTGAAAATAGAGATGCTTTGAATTCTTTATTTCCAATTTGTATCCCCTTGATCTCCTTCAGTTATCATATTGTTCTTGCTAAGACTGCAAGGATTATATTAAATAGGTTTATAAAGAGTGGAAATCTTGTCCTGTTCCTGATTTTAATGGAATTGCTCTGATTTTAGTGGCATTTCTCTCCAATTAAGTTGATGATGGCTGTGGGCTTGCTGTGTATTGACATTTTTATGTTATCATATGTTCATTTTTATGATAAGGTATGCCACTTTTATCTAGAACCACTCTAGGATTTTTATCATAAAGCAGTATTATAATTTTGTCAAAGGTCTTTTTTTTTGTATCTAATGAGATGATCATGTGGTTTTGGCCTTTCAATTAGTTTATATAATGGGTTACATTGATTAGTTTTCATGTTTTGAACCATCTCTGCATCTCTGGGATGAAACCTACTTGATTATGGTAGATAATCTTTTTGATTTTTCTTGGATTCAGCTTGCAAGCATTTTGTTGAGTATTTTTGCATCTATGTTCATAAGGGATTCCACAGGAAGACCAACAGAGCCAACTAACATGGACATTAGGGGGCTCTTACAGACTGAACCACCAACCAAAGAGCATACATGGGTTGAATCTAGGACACTTTCACATATGCAGTAGATGTGCAGCTCAGTCTTCATTAGAGCAGAGGCTGTCTCTTTAGCTGTTGCCGGTCTGGATTCTATTCCCCAATTGGGCTGCCTGTCTGCCTCAGTGGGAGAAGCTGTACCTAGCCCTGCAGAGACTTGATGTGCTAGGGTGAGGGAATATCCAGGAGGGGTGCCCACCCTTTCAGAAGAGAAGGGGACAGGGGATGGGGAATCAGGGAGGAACTGTGTGATGGGGGCACTAGGAGGAGGGGGGGGTGTCAGTGATCTGGATGTAAAGTGAATAAATAAATAAATAAATGGAAAAAATAAGGGAACTTGGACTCATAAGACAAATTGGTCTATAATTCTTTTTCTTTGTTGGATTTTTATATAGTTTTAGTATCAGGGTAACTGTGGTCTCATAAAATGAATTGGGCAACATTCCTTCTATTTCTATTTTGTGGAATAATATGAGGAGTATTGGCATTGATTCTTCTTTGACAGTCTGGCAGAATTACGCGTTAAAGCCATCTGGCCCTGGGATATTTTTTCTTTCTTTTTCTTTTTGATTGAGAGACTTTTAATGACTACTTCTATTGTACTAGGAGCTACAGGTCCTTTAAATTTGCTCATCTGATCTTGGTTTAACTTTGTGAAGTGGTATATATCAGGAAAAGTATCCATTTCTTTTAGGTTTTCCAATTTGGTTGAGTATAGATTTTTAAGTTATGCTTTTATGATTCTCTAGATTCCCTTGGTGTGTCTGTTGGTTTGTTCTCTTTTCATCTTTAATTTTGTTAATTTGGATAGTCTCTTTCTGCCTTTTAGTTTTGATAAGGTTTTGACATTCAACAATTTTCATAAGGAACCAACTCTGCTCTTTGTATCATTATTATATACATACATACACACATACATATATACATAATATACATACAATATATGTGTATATACATATGCATACAGTATGAACATGTATGTATTTGGTTATATTTTATTGAATTTGTCCCTGAATTTGAATATTTCTTGCTATTTTTTGTTGTGATTTTTATTTTTATTTATTTATTTATTTATTTATTTTTTATTGATATATTTTTTATTTATATTTCAAATGATTTCCCCTTTTCTGGACCCTCACTCCCCGAAAGTCCCATCAGCCTCCTTCCCTCCCCCTGTTTTCCCACCCAACCCTTCTCAATTCCCTGTTCTGGTTTTGCCCTATACTGCTTCACTGATTTTTTCCAGAACAAGGGGCCACTCCTCAGTTCTTCTTGTACCTCATTTGATGTGTGGATTATGTTTTGGGTATTCCAGTTTTCTAGGTTAATAACCACTTATTAGTGAGTGCATACCATGATTCATCATTTGAGTCTGGGTTACCTCACTTAGTATGATGTTCTCCAGCTCCATCCATTTGCCTAAGAATTTCATGAATTCATTGTTTCTAATGACTGAATAGTACTCCATTGTGTATATATACCACATTTTTTGCATCCACTCTTCTTTGAGGGATATCTGGGTTCTTTCCAGCTTCTGGCAATTATAAATAGGGCTGCTATGAACATAGTAGAACATGTATCCTTATTACATGCTGGGGAATCTTCTGGGTATATGCCCAGGAGTGGTATAGCAGGATCTTCTGGAAGTGAGGTGCCCAGTTTTCAGAGGAACTGCCAGACTGATTTCCAGAGTGGTTGTACCAATTTGTAACCCCACCAGCAGTGGAGGAGTGTTCCTCTTTCTCCACATCCTCGCCAACATCTGCTGTCTCCTGAATTTTTAATCTTAGCCATTCTGACTGGTGTAAGGTGAAATCTCAGGGTTGTTTTGATTTGCATTTCCCTAATGACTAATGAAGTTGAGCATTTTTAAAGATGTTTCTCCGCCATCCGAAGTTCTTCAGGTGAAAATTCTTTGTTTAACTCTGTACTCCATTTTTTAATAGGGTTATTTGGTTTTCTGGAGTCTAACTTCTTGAGTTCTTTATATATATTGGATATTAGCCCTCTATCTGATGTAGGGTTGGTGAAGCTCTTTTCCCAATTTGTTGGTTGCCAATTTGCCCTTTTGATGGTGTCCTTTGCCTTACAGAAACTTTGTAATTTTATGAGGTCCCATTTGTCAATTCTTGATCTTAGAGCATAAAAAATTTTATTATTGAATATAATCTTCATTTACATTTCCAATGGTAAAGCCTTTCCCGATTTTCCCCCTCCTCAAAGACCCCCAACCACTCCTACCACCCCTTGCCTCCACGTATATGGCCCTCCACCCGACCCACTCCCACCTCCCCCACCTTGATTTCCCTTTGTTAGTGCATCTATTGAGCCTTCACCTGGCTAAGGACCACTCCTCCCACTGATGCCTGACAAGGCATTCCTCTGCCACATTTTTGACTGGAACCATGTGTACCCTTGGTTGATGGTTTAGTCCCTGGGAGTCCTGGGGCATCTGGGTGGCCAACATTGCTGTTCTTCCCATGGGGCTGTAAACCCCTTCAGCTCCTCCAGACCATCCTCCAGCTCCTCCATTGGGGACCTCACACCCATACCAATAGTTGGTTGCTAGCATCTGCCTCTGTATTTGTAAGGCTCTGGCAGCGCCCCTCCGGAGACAACCATGGCATGTTCCTTTTGGTATACACTTCTTGCCATCCATAGTACTGTCGGGGTTTGGTGATTGTTTATAGGATGAATCTCCAGGTAGGGCAGTCTCTTTACTTTAGTCTCTGCTCCACACTTTGTCTCCTTTATTGCTCCTGTGAACATTTTGTTCTCTTTCTCAGAGGAACCAAAGCACCCTCACTTCAGTCCTCCTTCTTCTTGAGCTTCCTGTGGTCTGTGAATTGTAACTTGTTTATTTTGAGTTTTTGGGCTAGCATCCACTTATCAGTGAGTGCATACCATGTGCATTCTTTTGTGATTGGGTTACCTTGTTCAGGATGACACTTTCTAGTTCCATACATTTGCCTAAGAATTTCATGAATTCATTGTTTTTTAATAGCTGAATAGTACTCCATTGTGTACTCCATATATACTACAGTTTCTGTATCCATTCCTCTGTTGAAGGACATCTGGGTTCTTTCCAGCTTCTTGCTATTATAAATAAGGTAGCTATGAACATAGTGGAGCAGGTGTCCTTATTACATGTAAGAGCATCTTCTAGGTATATGCCCAGGAGTGGTATAGCTGGGTCCTCAGGTAGTACTATGTCTAATTTTCCGAGGAATCGCCAAACTGATTTCCAGAGTGGTTTCACCAGCTTGCAATCCCACCAACAATGGAGAAGTGTTCCTTTTCCCCCACATCCTCTCTAGCATCTGCTGTCCCCTGAGTTTTTTCATCTTAGCCATTCTGATGGGTGTGAGGTGGAATCTCAGTGTTGTTTTGATTTACATTTCCCTGATAACTAAGGATGCTGAACATTTCTTTAGGTGCTTTAGAGCCATTGGAGTTTCCTATTAATTGGGTCCCTATTAAAAATGGGGTATACAGCTAAACAGGGAATTCCCAACTGAGGAAACTCGAATGGCTCTAAAGCACCTAAAGTGATTTTTCTTTTTATCTAGAGCTTTTAGGTGTTCTGTTAATTTGCTAGTGTGATACTACTCCATTTTTTAAATGTAGGAACTTAGTGCTATGAACTTGCCTCTTAGAACTACATTCATTGTGCTCCATAAGTTTGGGCATTTTATTCAATTCTAGAAAGTTTTTAATTTTTTTCTTAATTTCTGTTTTTCCCTTTTTATTCAGTAGAAAATTTCCAGTTTCCATGGGTTTGTAAGATTTATATTATTTCTGTCATTAATATTAAACTTTAATCCATGGTGGTCAGATAGTATGCAGGGAGTTATTTTCATGTCTGAGTATATGGTCAGTTTGAATAAAGTTCTATTAGGTGCAGAGAAAAAGGTATAGTCTTTTGTGGTTGGGTGAAATATTCTATAAATATCTATTAGGTCCATTTGGTTTAAGTCTGTTAGCTACAGCATTTCTCTGTCTAGTTTTTGTCAAGGTGACCTGTCTATTGGTAAGGACGAGGTATTGAAGTGTGTGAGAGTCAATATGTCATCTAAATGGTAGTAGTGTTTCTTTTTATGAATTCAGGTGCCCTTGAGTTTGTGGCACAGATGTTAAGAATTGAAATGTCATCTTGGTGGAATTTTCCTTTGATGAATATGCAGTGTTCTTCCCCACCTCTTTTGATTAGTTTTGGTTTGAAGTCTATTTTGTCAAATATTTGAAAGGCTACATCAGCTTGCTTCTTAGGTCCATTTCCTTCAGTATCATTTCCCATCATTTTTATTTACCTATTACCATAAGGTGATATCTATCCTTGATGGTAAGGTGTGTTTCTTGGCTTCTGCAGAAGGATGGATCCTGAGTTTGCATCTGTTTTGTTTGTTTGTGTCTTTTTACTGGGGAATTGAGACCACTGATTTTGAGAGCTATTAATAAGCAATGTTTATTGATTCTTATTATTTTGTTGTTGTATGTGTTTGTGTTTCCTATCTTTTGATTTGATGATCTGGGATTATTTATTCACTGTGTTTTTTCTGGGTGTGGATAACCTCTTTAGACTGGAGTTTTCTTTCTAACATTTTCTGTAGGGGTGGATTTGTAGATAGCTATTACTTAAATTTGATTGCATCATGCAATGTCTTACTTTTTTGGGAAAGTTTTGTTGGGTGTAGTAGTCGGAGAGGACATTTGTGGTCTCTTAGCCTTTGTAGAACATCTATTCAGTCTCTTCTGACTTTGAGAGACTTCACTGAGAAGTTATGTAGTATTCTAAGTCTGCCTTTATATGTTACTTCTTTTTTTCCCCTTTCCTCATTTTAATATTCTTTCTTTGTTCTGTGTGTCTAGTTTATTGATTATTATGTGCTGAGGGGAATTTCTTTTCTGATCTAGTCTATTTGGCATTCTGTGTACTTCTTATAACTTGATAGGTATCTCCTTCTTTAGGTTAGGGAAATTTTCTTCTATTATTTTGTTGGAAATATTTTTTGTGCCTTTGTTCTTGGTTTCATTTCCTTTTTCGGTTTCTACTATTTTTAGATTTGTTTTTTCACAGAGTCTCAGATTTCCTGGATGTTTTATGCTTGGATTGTTTTAAATTTAACATTTTCTTAGACTGAGGTACATTTCTTCCATTGTGTTTTCAATGCCTCAGATTCTCTCTTCCATCTTTTGAATTCTATTGGTGAGGCTTGTTCTGAAGTTCTTAAATGTTTCATTTCTACATTTCTTTCAGTTTGAATTTTCTTTGTTGATTCTACTTTCAGATCTTGAACTGTTTTATTAATTTACTTCCATTGTTTGTGTTTGTAGATATAGTTGAGGAATTTATTAATTTCTTCTTTAAGGACCTCTATCATATCCATAAAGGTTACTTTAAGGTCATTGTCATTTGCTTCAGCTATGGGGCAATTCTCAGAGCTACTGTGGTAAAGTTGTTGGGCTCTAGCTGAGACATATTATCCTGGCAGTTATTTACTGTGTTTTTATGCTGGCATCTAGACATCTGGTTTTGGGATGACTGCAATTCTAGGTCCTGATATCTGATCTTGTCTTTGTTGGGTGGGGGTTTAGTTCCTTGGATTCTATTGCTCTCTCTGATTCTTAGGAGGGCGTGGTAGCTATGTGTTGGGAATTCTTGGATATTATTAGGGACGACCACTGTAACTTTCATCTTAAGTGTGTTTTTAGGTATTGGGAGCTGACACTTAGGAATCAGGATGGTCTGGGGGCATGGCTAATGGGGTCCAGCAGAAGAAAGAAAACATGGTGTTCAATCAGGATCCTCTTGATCCCCTAGGAATGGGGGCAAACAATGAGGAGAGGCCACTATTGGTAGTCTGCTACAGATCTGGGTATCAGACTAGGGGATTTGAAGGAGAGGAGGAAGAGTGAAGATTTGAGGCTCATCTATATCTTAACTGACCTAATTTCTTATCTGGCAGGCTTGAGTGATGGGTCCCCAGGGAAGGCTTGCTGGTTCTGGGGAACTGGGAAAATGTATGAATAAAGGGAAAGAAGATTGGAGATGAAGGTCTATGGAATCCACTGCAGATAAGGACAAAGAGGAAGGGGAGAGTGCAGCAGAAGGTCTGCTACAGAGCTGGAGATCAAAGAGGGGGATTGAATTTGGAGGACAGGAGAGAGAGGTAAAGATCCATAGTCAGCCTACTTGCTTTTCTGGCTGGAGTGTCTCAAACATAAGATTTCAAGCATCCTTAAAAATATTTTTTTTATACATGTATTTATTGTATTTATATGGGTACACTGTAGCTCTCTTCAGACAAATCAGAAGAGGGTATCAGATCCCATTACTGATGGTTGTGAGCCACCTTGTGATTGCTAAGAATTGAACTCAGGACCTCTGGAAGAGTAGTCAGTGATCTTGACTGCTGAGTCATCTCTCCAGCCCCCTTAGAAATATTTTAATTGACCTTGGGTGGGCCAAGAAAAAGAAGGTTCGTGATGGCATGGAATAGGGGTTTAAATGACTAAGAGGATCACCTGACTAAAGGATATCAGGGGATAGCTCATCCAATGAAACAGGGTATTAAATGACTGACAGAATTACCTGACTGAAGATGATAGCAGGGCATAGCTCATCCAATGAAGAACTAGGTTGCCCAAATTCCTGAGTAGAAACCTCTAGCAGTGCATTGTTTTTATTTCCTAATGGTTTCTAAGATTGAGATATTGCTTTCAGTATCATTAAACAGCTTCTACGCCATTCATTAGGCTTATTACTCAATCAAATTAAGTTAAGAGCTTCTTTATTCCCCCCTAAATAAGGTGGTGTGTGAACACAAGACTTCCAGGTCACAACACATGTTTTTATGAAAGAGAAGCCCCCTCCAACCCCCCAAAACAAACAAACAAACAAACAAACAAAAACAAAAACAAAAACAAAAAAAACCCCAAACCCTTGAAATTGTTATTATTTTTTTCTGGTTAGGTTTCAAGGCAAGATAGTGGAAAGGATAATGAGCTATTTTTTCTAAAATGTCTATGTATTTACATGTTTTTAATTTTTTTCCTTCTGGACTTATTCAAACGTCTTTTCTTAATGTTCCACTCTTAACTCCATATACATTCAACTCCAGACTTCCCTCTGAATGCCTACTTTCTGTTATTCTTGTGACCGTGTTTTAGATGCATTTTTTTTAAACCACATCCTGGAGAGATGGTTCAGTAGTAAAATGCACTTGCTGCTCTTGCAGAGGACCTGGGTTTGGTTTCCAGCACCCAAGTGGTAGCTCACAGCCATTCTTCATACTATTTCCAGGAGAACCAGTGCCTTCTGCTGGCCTCTGCTGGAACTGCATGTACATGGTGCATATATGTACATGTAGACAAAACACACATACACATAAACCAAAAATCTCTAAATGAGGGGCTTCTTGCAAAATATCAAGTGAAGTGACATTTCCCTTTAGTAGCCTCTAATTTTTCATACTGAGTTCTTTGCTTTCCATCTGGTGTCTCCCAAAGTCTCTTTATTTTTCCCCTTCAGACCTTTGAGCAGTCATGACAATCCTGCTCAATCTTGCCAGATACTTTCAGCCATCAAGGCCACAGATAAAAAAGTCCACCAAACATCATACAATGAATGCTTTGACATGAGAAAGACACTTTGGGAACATAGTAAACATCAAGGATATGTCTTGAATAAGGGCCAAGTTTTATCACGTTCCTGAGGTCCTTTTTCTATATGTCTTCCTGCTTTATTTAGTCTTCAGCCCATTCTCTATGAATCTGCTTCTCTGTATCATGCCTTTGTGCACCAAAACACCTGTAACTAAGTCCACACCTTAAGAAAAACCTCAGTCTGAGTTTAGGTTTGCTTGAATGTATGCAAACCTCTTCCACCTCTGGTTGTTTAATGTTTACCATGCCTCTCGAGGCAAAACAAAAACTCAATGGCCTCATTCATACCCCCATTTCCCCAGTGGTAAAACACCCTCAGTCTCCGTTGGGGCCCTCTGTTGTTTCAGCTTCAGCCACCTCAGTCATCAAGTTACTCACAAATACTGATAGATGGTTTTTGCATGGGCTTGTGTACTTGTGTTCGGTGTGGAGGAAAGAGAGTCGCACAAACAAGGAAATAAAGAATCATGCATGAGGATGAGTGGCATGAGGGAATGACTTCAGGCAAGCTTAGCGAGGGTGTATAGGGTTTAGTGAGAAAAGATACAGGTAATGAGGAGCCAGGCTCAAAGGCATGAGTGAAAAATTCTAAGCTGAGAAAATGTCAGGAGCAAGGAAAATGAAGTGGACCCTGACAATGGGATAGAAAGTGACAGAGATGAAAAGTATTGACCAAGGGGAATGGGGGTATGGAGAGTCATGAAGGTAGAGTCTCTTTTACAGAACCTGTATATGAAAAGGTGATGTGTCAGGAGTCGTCATAGGACAATAACTAATAACTGTTGATAACTATCAGGTGATCTTCCTGAAATGACTTCACTTTAGAGTAATATCTATGACAAAGCTCCAGTAGGCCCAGGAGAAAACCATGTTAGGAAAGATTCCTGCTGTTAATATGCTTTTCCTGTTATTATTAAACATATATGACAATCGCTAGGTATTGGGCCACCCATTTGAGCAGATCTCTGCAGATCTATGAAGATGTACTGTCTTGTAGTGATGCTATATAGACAAATAGATGACTTCTCAGTTCTTTATGATGATCCTATAAGAATTCCCAAAATTATATCAGTATTTATTAAGTTCTTTTATAGTGGGACTGCTATTAGATTCTTTTCTGATAGTCAAAACTACAATGAGAATTCTGCCACTCTCCCAGGTGTCACCAATTAATTGCTTCTAGATCTTAACCAGACTTTCTAATACTCAGAGCATATTCCAAGAGGTTGTAAAATCATTAACCAAAGGTCATAAAAAGGGAACTAACGATTTATTATAGCTGCTAGGACAGAAGACAAAACATTAACTGGGTTTATCTATACAAAACTTCACTAATAACTTAGTTATAGTTTTTTAACTTTCGGTGAATCTGTGGAGCTGGGACAGGTGATGAATGTTTAGCCAGATAATTACTTCTAATTGATATGCATGCAAACATTCACTGTTGTAAAGTTCTTATTCGATTTATGATTTGAATTTGTGTAAACTTGTGATGAACTTTTTTTACCATGTGAGCATGTATTCTGAAAGATGTATAAGTGCTGAGGATAAAGAGGAGAGATAGAATTGAGCTGAGGAGGACTTTTTTGGATAGAAGACTTCTTAGACAAAGAGGTAAAGAAGAATTTTCCCTTATCCTCCTTTTTATTCATTCGTTACCTCCCCATTTTCTTAGGTAGCTTTCATAGAAAACATTTTTTTAAACAATTTAGTAATAAATGCTATAATCACTTTTCAAAGTGTCCCTTTTCTTTCTGTGACTTCTACTAGCAGGCTGAAAGTTAGAACTGAGCAGTTCCTGCTGAGATAGAACAAAGGCCACATTACTTAATCTCCTCCCCTCCACGCCCCATCCCTACTCCCTGCTGTTAGGCTACAGGCCTCAATCACCTAAGCCAGCAGCCTTTTACCCTCAGAAAGAGCTGGAAAGTTTTTAGGACTTTTAAAGTTAAGCATTTCAGTATATTTAGGGAGCTAGAACATTCTTCTGGAGACCATCAGTCTTTAAGGCCACACCAGAGTCCTACTCTGTGCCCCATCTCGACTTTCTCCAGGCAAGGAGGCTCCCAGCAGGGATGGGAATATAGAAGCTGGCCCAGACTCAACTTGGACAACTCACTATCACTGGCCAGATGACATGCCATGTCAGATGACAGATGACAGTGTGTAAGAGCCCTCTCTGTTGGAAGCTTATATCCTGAATGGTACTCAACCAAGGGTAATCCTGTCTGAACACATTTTATATTTCACATTTGAAGGAAGAGGATGCTTGCTAGAGATCTTTAGTGAATGGATTGACCCATTTGTCGCTAGCTACTAGCAACTAGAGCTGGTCTTAGTGTTTAATAGTATAAATGTGGCTTATTTTCTTTCCTAACTATGAGCCCTTTGGTGAGTCACACATTCATTCACTCATTGTTCTCTTGCTCCTTATGACATGTACCTGTGGGCATGGTGGTGTGGTACCCACGTTTGTTAGGAGCTTGAGTGTACTTTGTTCTGGGAAAAAGAACCCCCCAAAACAAAACAAAGCAAAAAAACCAAAACAACTAAGCATATCCATCCACATGGGGGGAGAGTGTAGCCCATAGCAGTTTTCCCATAGCAGACTAGTCCTGACTTGCAGAGCTACCAGCTAGCAAATAAGGAGGGACTGAGTTGAGTGCAAGAGACCTATATAGGTTGAGCCCCCTCAGTCTCTTGAGGCAGATAGTATCTTTGTCTCCTTGCCTAATGGAATACCTGACCTTGCCTTATCTGGTCCCTGGTTGACACCCAGGGGTCCACTTTTCTGCTGTCAAGCCTACTTCCTACCATTAAGTTTCTTCTTGGCTTGAATTCAAAGACCTGCCATCTTCTAATTCACTTGCTCCACTTAAGATCTTTGTCCCTCTACCATTCTGTCTTGTTTTACTGTCATTCACAGCCAACATGCCACTTCATGCTAATTGCTTAGGGTTGGGAGTAGAGGTTGCATCTAGGACAGGTTGATTCTCTGTTGTGGCTCTCATGGTCCTTACACCCAGATCTCTAGTCACTAAAGTCCTCTAGCAACCATCCTCTTCCTTCATATGTGGAAAATGAGATGTGTTCATATGTCACCAAGTATCTCCCAGAGACAAGATTATCTATTGTTGAGTGCCGTACAGTATGTAAGCTTCCAACAGAAAGAGCTCTTAGAGCTCTGGTGAGGATATCTATGGTGGACTCCCTTGATTATTAGTTTATGTGGGTGGGGTACCATTCTCTAGGCTGTAGGCCCTGAACTATATAAGACTGAAAAGTATGCAAGCAGACCTACATGCATTTATTTCCATTTTTGATCGTGGATGTGAAGTGACTAGCTGCTCCAAGATCCTTCACTGTGACTTCTCTGCTGTGACGGATGGTAACCTGGAATTGTAAGCCAAATAAGACCCTTTTTCTCCTACACTACTTTTTATCAGGGGATTACATCACAGTAATAGAAATAAAACTGGACCAGAGAAGTTAAGTTTTTATCTTCTTTCCCTCACATCGTGAATGAGAACACTGAGGCTTAGGTGGTAGAATGTCACTCAGATCAAGGTCAGTACCAGCCACACAGGCAGAGGGCCTCCTAGCTGTCAAATAGAGTTCGGTGCTTCTGGGCATGGGGAAATTTCAAGTAAGGTGGAAAAGCAGAGACTCCAGAGACAGAATTGACTATAGAGTTCAGACCAAGCTGTTCACTAGATACATGACCGTGCAAGTCTCCATTTCCTCTTCTGGGTGGCATTAAGTCCCCACTTTGCAGGGCTAGGACAGAGAGGTGGTACACCAGAAGCCTCAGCACCTTGTAAGTATGCTGAGCAAGGACTACTCCCCATTCCATAGCCAATGTGAAATTGAGGAGAAGGGATTAGCATTGTCACTGGCATAGCTTGGCACCCATGGGGAAGGAGGTCAAAGGACACTTCTTCTTGGGAACTTGGTTAAAAGTACAAGTGGTAGGATTCAGAGTCTGTGATGGACAGGTGTGGGATTCAGAGTGTCTGATAGAAACAGCCAAGTAGTAGTTTTCCAGTTTGTATCATTGTATTGAAGGCTGATTCAATTGACTAAGGTCGCCCTCCTGACTTTTCCCAGGGACTTATCTCTGCTGTAATAATCTTATCTGTGCAGCTCAGAGTCTCCTTTTCTCAAGGAGAATGTTACATTGCTACAAACATGCCCAAAGAGTATAGGGATGTTTAGAGCTCAAGTTATATATCTTTTTTTCCTGTACCAGGGCCAGCACAATGGCCTTGTGTAGCTTAAGGTCACTGCAAGGTAGATTTCTTTTGAATAAGAATCTCATAAAGCCCAAGCTGGCATTGAACTTACTATGCAGCTGAAGATGACCTTGCATTTTTGGTTCTCCTACTCCGCCTTCTAAGTGCTAGAATTATAGGCATGCACCACTACACCTTGTTTATATGGTGCTTGGGAGCAAATGTGGGACTTTGTGCATTCAGGAGCATCCCAGCTGTATCTCTCTCTCTCTCTCTCTCTCTCTCTCTCTCTCTCTCTCTCTTTCTGTGTGTGTGTATTCATGTGTGTTTCTATTACTGGGCTCCCAGGGGGTTGACAGATGTTAGATGCTAGGAGAGTTCTCTTTTGTCTCTGGGCTCCATCTTCAGCTCTGAACCATGGAGATTTAATTTTGGGGGATTTCTTATCCGGGTCAAGTGCTTACACTTTGGAGACTCTGTACAGAACATCACAAGATATCACCCAGAGGTCTGGTACTGACCAGCCCTGGATTTCACAAGAAGCCCTGTTTCATGGCTTGTTAGACAGACTTCTACTATGAGATATGTGCAGAAAAAGGAAACAGAAGTTTGGTGACAGAGTAGACTGCACCAGGAAGCCAGAGCCATGGGTGTGGCCATGGACAAATCTTGCTAGCCTAGAGCTCCTTGGTGTTAAGTTGTTTTCATTGAACATGTTGTTTGATTATTTAGGATGGCACATGGGAATTTCTATCTGACTGAACTCTATAATCACCTGGAAGTGCAAATCCATACAATTCCTAGCCATAAAGTAAGCACTAACAGTAACCCATGGGTGGCCTGTGTTCCATCAGAGAAACATCTAGAATAATTGTGACTGATGGAGAATCTACACTTCTGTAACAGAGTATCCCATTTCTTTGATGAGCAGAATGAGGCAGATCTAGGAGGCAGATCTGGGAGAACAAGTCAAGAATGGCAAACTCTAAGTTGCTGTCCTTTTGAGTATTGCTTTTCTAACCATGACACACTGTTGGGCAGGAAGTTTCTTTAAGTTTCTCTTAGTATTTGAGCAGAGGAGACAGGAAGATGAGGAGTTCAAGGTCAGCTACAGAGTGAGCTTGAGGCCAACCTGAGCTATATGAGATCTTGTCTTAAAGCTGCCTCCACCAACCAACCAACCAACCAACCAGCCAACCAACGAATGAATGAATGAACGAAACAACCAACCAACCAACCAACCAACCAACCAACCAACCAACCAACCAACCAATACCAACCAACCAACCAACCAACCAATCAAAACTAAAAGTTCCAACAATAATATCCAGAGACCTTTACCTTTCTTATCTCTAAAGTAACACATGAATGACACCCCTAAAAAAACTTTCTTGGAAAGTTAGTAAAGGACAAAGGTATTTTACTTTTTAAGATGACCTTTGATACTGTCTTATTTTAAGATATTTGAGTCCAGTTCTTCATGGCCTTGTTGATCCTACCTTAGCACCCCTCAGAGTTGTGACTTGGGATATATGTGAAGCTCCAGGGAAAAGTACTGGCTGGCATTGGCCCTTTAACTCCTGCTGCTTTCTACGTGGAACACAGAGGTTATTGTGTAAGTGGCCTATGAATCTGAAGAATCTGGAGAGAAGGAAAATCAGGGTATAGATTTCAACCTTCGTGCCTGTAGTACCTTTTTGTGGGGATTTACTTCAATGCTGTGAGTAATGTCTTCTACTGTACAGGTTACTTTTAACATTGGTAGAACATGAATCCACTGCCCTGTGGCTCACAGGATGGTGGCAATTGCTCCCTTCTCTCAGATTCATGGCCCTGAGGATCCAATAACCAGCTGAATCAATAGTTCTTCATGGGAGCTGGCCTTCAGTTTCCTCTATAATCTTGCTGCTTTCTACCTAGGTTTGTTTTAAAAGTGCTAAAAGTGAGAATCTTTAGATGAGGGCATGGCTCAGTGGTAGAGTGCTTGCTTAGCGTGGGCAATATCACAGATCCCAGTACTAACCCCTGCTCCCCGCAGCATGGAGGCTAGTGTTTGTGTGTGTATATGTGTGTGTGTGTGTGTGTGTGTGTATAGCTTTTTCCCCACTCTCCTTTCTGTAGTTTTGACTAGATAAGTGATTTCTCCATGCTCCAAGGCCTGGGTGTCTTTCTCAATGGAATGGCAGACATAATTTTACTCATTCCATTTTTATTACTTTGACACAACACACAGGTCCATAGTGCTTTCTTGGTATTTTCCTGACCATTAACCATCATGATCTGGCTGGTGATGAAATGGGTCTATAGGGATATAAAGTCTTTGAGTTCAGACAGACTTAGTTCAAAACATGACTCTACCAGGAGACTGTGGGCAAGCTACTCAAGCCCTTGATGTCTCAGATATCTTATCTTCCTGAAATAGAAGGTAGAAAGGTGCTTAACATAGTCAGTGCTCAGTACAGTGGGACCTGTGCTGTTATAGCCAGCTTGACATCTCCCAGTGTATTTGCCAGTAAGGTGATGGATTCTGATTGCTGGCTGGTGCTTCTTTATCCAGGGGCACCCTAGATGCTATAGGTAGGCGGGGTAAACACTGGAGTGTCACACAAACTTGCTGGTTCCTCTACTATCCTCCCACTTATAGAGTGTCTGCTGTTAAGCTCCCCCTATAATCTAATTAGATTTTAGGCTCTTGTTAACATGCAATGTTAGGAAGATAAATACTTGATACTGCTTTTAGTCCCTCCCTCCATTTCTCCGTCCCATGTTCCTTCCTTCTCTTTATTCCTTTTTTGGTGGGGATAATAATGGGTATTGAACCCAGGGCCTCAAGCAAACTAGGCAAGACTTTACCACTGGGCTGCATCTACAGCCCTCTTGATGCTGTTCTTAATCATCAATCTCTAAGTGCCAGTACAGTCAGATTTTGTCAGAAAACCTTTCTTATTTGAGGGGAAGAAAAGCTCTCAGGCTCAGACAAAGGGATCCTGGGTTTAGACAACCAAGATCACCCTCCAGAAGTCTGGTTTTTACTTGATTCTTGATCTGACTTTGTATACATCACAATAGATTTGCATGCCTACTTGGGTGTGTGTGTGAGCTATTCTCTAGGAGCCATCCAGTTCTCTAGAGGAACTGTAATGCCTGCAAGTCAAACTTAGCTCTCTGGAACTGTGTGTGGTAAATGCCGAACACCACTTTTTGTCTTTTGTTGTTTTTGAAAAATCCTGAGGTTGGAGAGATGATGCCATAGATAGCAATGCTTGCTTGACAAGCCTGATGACCTGAGTTTGATCCTCAGGGATTACATGGTAGAAGAAGAGAACCAACTCCTGCAAGTTTATCTCCATACATTATTCTACATGTGCACATGCTTGTACATGAATAAATAAATGTGAAAAATAAAATCCTATCTTGATGAATCATTCATATGTTCTGAAATAATTCTGAGGAATCTGAGTTGGGCATGGTAGCCATGTGCTTGCCTAGCATGCACAAGGTCCCATGTCTCAGGTCCCAGGTCCAGCATAGGGGTGACGGGATAGAGTTAAAAACTTGCTAATCTTAGAAGATAAGAAAATATCAGTGTTTGGAACCCTAACTTCAGAAATGGCACAACATGGAATGAACAATAAGGAAAGGTAGGTAATGGATCCACAGTGATTTAATTCTTGGTGATATTGTTCATTTTATGCAAATACCAAAAAAACCCTGGCTATTTGAAAATAAAACAGGAACCTCTATCCCAAATATTTAGTGACTGATCAAACCAGTTATTTTTTTCCTTCATACATCTGCCAAGGGAGTTAAAATAAATATAGATGTTAAATAAAAGGCCCAGGTACCAAAGAGCAAAATTTAATGAAAGCCAGAACTGTTAAGTATGGATTCCTGTTGAGAAAAATGTCAATCTCTTTCAGAGTTTTCCCACTGCTCCATTTTTAAGAAAAGTGTAGTAAAAATACATAATACAATGTAACTTCTTTCTTACTTCTGTTTTCTCTCTACACATCCCTTGGTGAGAAGCATCTTCCCCGGAGTCTTGGACTCCTCCCAGCAAGACCCTCATTTCCACCACAGTCTCTCTCTATTCAACCAATAGGCTCAGGGGCTGGAGAACATCTTCCTAGGCCATAGGCAAAAGGTTTTTGAAGCAGCTGATGGTAGAGTTTAGTTCCATCTCTTCCTAGGTGTGGCGGGTCACACCAGAGTCTACAGTGGTAGGCAGGAGGCTGAGAGGACAGCTGGCAGAAATAAAAGGCGGTAATCCATCTCCAGGACACTGCTTCACATGCCATGCCCATGGTAACATGGGAGAAACTGATCAACGTGAGAAGGGTTGATTCTGGGATGTTTCTTTGCTATGGCTGATGAAGAGAGAATGAAAGAGAGAGACAGAGATGGCGGTTGTCCACTGGAAGCGTCCACAGAGGAAGCCATTTCTACTGCCCTGAACCATGGATAGGCTCTAAAAATCTTCAGCTCATCCATTGCTAATGATAACCCCTAAAAGGGAAGATTGGATGGAAGCAGAGGGTAGGAGAATAAGCCGGAATATGGTTATCGGTAAAAGCTAGTGGCATATGGCACTCACTGAAGCATGCACCTGGGCGTGGCTGCATAAGAGGTGGAAGTCAGTTGCACCAAGAGTGAGAGTGGAGGGCTCCACAAAGCTGTGTGCCAGGGACTTCCACTCCCACCCAAAGGTTCAGGCAGCCTAGCATCACTCAGGGTGGCTCTTGTCACTTTTCCTGTCTGGCTGCCCTTTACCTTGGTCATTGCATTCATGGGTGTAGTTTCTGGCCATTGTAATGCAATGTCCTCAGTCTGTCTTAGCCAGGGAAAAAGTTAGTATCCTCGTGTTAGTTAGAAGATGGGCTCAGGCATCTTAAGGTTTCCAGATGTACTTAGCAATATACCTTATCGCCATCTCTTAAAAATAACTCAGGCTTTGCTGTCTTTCTTTTGTAAGATCTGATCACATGCTAAAACAATACTCTATTAACACAAACCCCCAGTTCTCTGCATTGACACAACTCACAAGTTCATATTTGGTCTCTCAAACCTAGAACAGGTAATAGCACAGAAGGCTCTGCAGCAGGGGCTTGGATGGACTTCCATAATTCCCTATCACCTTCCTTTCACACTTAGCTTGGGCAACATTTCCCCTTATGCCAGAGGCTCCACAGAGAGTCCTACTTTACCATGGGGATCCAGTATAGATGTCAAGCAAAGGAAAGGCAAGAATCATGTATGGCAACCCCTGACTGCCATCTCCAAGGCTCTACGGGGTTCAGAAATCCAGTGTCCTTTGGCTACCACACTGCCTTTGGGCAAAGCATAGTAGAACACACTTTCTGGGGCTGAGATTGACTTTGAAAGAGGTATGCCATGTGGTACTCTATGGCCTGTGGAATGCTCTTGAGTATTACAGGAAGCTTCTTCCCAGCAACAATGAACTTAACAAGTCCTACTCCACTATACTCTGCCCATCCCTCCTTTTAAAAAACCCTTATCCAAGATGCTCTTCATGGTTATTCTCTGATGAGCCAGCATTTAGGTAGTATTCTCTCTGGGGAAGGTAGCCCCCTTCTCCAGTAGTGTCTGTCTCCATCCAAGGCATGGGCCAAAGGATAAAAGGTATCACAGAGAGCTCCAACACTGAATGAGTTTGAAGGTCAAGTATTCCTTTCCTTGCTTGTAAGGTGGAACCAATCATGAGTCTTCAATCTGAAACTGAAGAGTGATGGGAAGGCATGTGTGTGGGGGGACTGGGGATAAGAAGAAGGAAAAGGGTTGAACAGAGTCTGCAAACCATGGGTATTATTAGTAAGAAAATAATGCACACACTAAGACACATTAACAACTGAATTAAAATTAAACACTTTGATTTCTTCATTGATACCCAGTGACTCCATTTTCAGATGTAAGACCTCCTTGGACAGGATTTCTTCCATTATTGCAGCATAGAGTTAGTGACCATCTTCACTTAGCAAATGGAAAAGGTTGAAAAAAAATCCCCAAACGAAAGGGACGGTGGCCTAGTGGATTTTTTTTTTTTTAATTCTTCAGGGACATTGGCTGAATTGTCCTCCATATGGTCGTGGTGGTTGGAGGTGGTGTTTCATTTCTTTGTTTTTGGCACTGAAGGGCTTGGGATGGGGCTGGGGAAGCCTGAGGCTGCTTCCCAAGGGTTTCCTGTCTGCTCCAGTTACAATCCTGTGGCTCCCAAGGGCATCCCTGAACTGTGGCTCATGCAGGGAATGGATTGCATGGACTTGGGGAAGTCCTGGCTGACCACTCGGCCATTCTCTCCACTGCCGCTTCCTCCACTGGCTCCTGCCCCACTGTTCCGGGGGAGAGTCGATGTCCGTATGGCTTCATTGATGGATTGCTGTGGAATCAAACAGAAACCCTTTTCAGGAGGACAGGGGGTTCTTCCCCAGGTCCTTGGTAATGATTACCAAAGGGGAAAGAATCAAGTAGGGATTGACACTCTAACCCAAACTTTCTCCCCACTCCTGGGCTCCAGAAAGGGCAGTGTGGGCACTTTTTAGTAATTCTTATTTATTTCTGGCATAGTAAGTCCCTTTCTGATCTAGAATTCTAATACTCTAGAAACCAGAGGGTTAGTAGCACCAATCTGATATGTCAGTCTATACTTGGAGGTTGTCTGTGCTGGTAGTAAGCAAGCATTACACAGACAGTGGAGTTGGGGGATGCATCCTTGCTTTCTTTGGTACATAGTCCTTTTCTACCACATTGTACACATCACCTTCCCTTATCCTTAGCAGGGCCTAGGCTTTAAAGCATTAGGAAGCAAGCTCTGTGTTATTTCATTCTGTGGTTACTACAGGGAAGGCATTTCCTTGGTGCTCCTGGAGTGGAGCTTCGGAAATCTGCATACTGTTACCTAAGCTAAGTTCTGTGATCACATTCCTGTCTTTGGTATTTTTAGAATGTTTAAACCTCTAGATCTATAACATGAGTCTGTCTAGGCAGCTACAGTCACCCTCCTATCACTTGCTCCTCCTCATTCTCCCCTTCTTCTTCCTCTTCCTCCTCCTCCTCTGCCACCTCTATCTACTAAGATTGGCAGTACTTCATAGAGAGGACTTTGGAATATTAAGGGAAACTGATAGTTTGCTATTGTTGGGTGCAAATGATGTTCTTCTAACAAAAATTCGAACCCCCACTTCTAGCTCTACATGTGAAGGGTACTGAGGAGTCATTTGAATAAGATAATTCACAAAACATAGCCAGAAAGGGTCATGCACTGAAGAGAGGCCACATGTCCAAAAGCCTTTATCTGCATGTCACCTGCTTCCTGTCAGCAGGTATAACTTGCTGGTCTAGACTAACAAATCAGTTTAGTGTTGTTCTAGGGTGTTAGAATTCTAGATCTGGGACAGACTCCCAGATCACCTCAGCAGTTGAGGTGTTAGTGTAATATTCAAGACCATCATCCAGGTCCTGGATTTTATCTTTTAGTCGAGAAAAGCATTGTTCTCTGCAAAGTTCCATTGGAAGAACTCTGCGGTATGAAGATGCCACCCTTAGCCCGTCTTCTCTACTTCTGAGTTCTCAGAATTTTGGGTGTGAGGTTTAGCTTCTTGGTAGAAATCAACATAATGAGAAGGGTTATCTGTGGGTTGAGAGACTTCCTTTGCTAAGACTGACCTCCCACACGTGTCAGCATGAATTCTGCTTCATTTTCCCCTTGAAGTTCTGCATCATCTCAGCTGACAGCAAAGGCTGGCTCCTCTCAGTGTATGTGTGCACTATATATCCTCTTATACATAAGTTTTGTCTCTTTAAAGAAAGCTCCAGTGTAGGGGAATGCCAGGACAGGGAATGGGGAGTGGGTGCACTAGTGAGCAGGGGGCAGGGGATGGGTATGGGGATTTTCTTGGGGGGCAGACCCAGAAAGGGGACAACATTTAAAAAAATAAAAGAAAGCTCATATACTGGGGGAGCCCCAGACTATGCCTCCACAATCCGTAGCTGTCCTTGCTGGTCACTACACAAATAGTTTATATAAGATATTCTTGAATTTATTAAAAACAATTCTTTCCAAACACCCTGGTTTTGTTGTTGTGGCCCAGAGATCACTCTATCTTCTGTTGCTAGACTATTATGACAGTCTGATGAACTTTTTTTCTTGTTACCCATTCTTACTGAACTTTTTGATACTGTTAAAAAGGGTTCTTCTTCTTCTTTTTCTTTTTTCAAAATCTGTGATTCATCTGGGGGCTGGGGCAGGGTGGGTTAACTAAAACTTAAGTTGTAATGAAATCCATCATTTTAGAGGCTAATTAAAAGAATAGAGTTGGAGACTGGGGAGATGGATGAGTATACGTTTCTGTTCTAGAGAAGCTGAGTTTGATTCCCAGCATCCACGTCTGATGGCTTACAATTGCCTGTAAGTCCAACTCAAGACATCTGATATTTGTGGCCTCCATGGGTACCAGCATTCACATGCACACACCACTACAACACTTACACACACTTAAAAATAACTAAGAACTAAAAATAATTAAAAATTAAAAATAAAAGCTTAAAATATAAAAGCTTAAATAACTTAAAAATAACTTAAAAAGTATTTAAACCAATACCTTTCATCAGTTCAAAAAACCTTCCCCTGTAAGACAAGAGTCTTTACATGAAAATCTTAGTGTCAGTCAGTGTCAGTCAGCACCTCCATTTAAGTTCTTGGTCATAGAGACTCGAAAGGCTACAAACAATAAGGCGATTGCTTTTGAGTGCTTTTGAGTGTTATTGTTGAAGATACAATACACTTTGGTTGCAGGACATTGAGCTAGAAGTAACACTAATTTCCTGCTGGCTAGCATTCATAGTGCCAGAAAGTGACACTTTAGACTACTAGGGGAATGTCATCAGTGGTAAGCTCTCAATGCTACAACACTGGCATGCCAGACAAGATATGTCTCCTGGTGCAGTGGTGGCATGATGGTTACGAGGGTAATCAACCACTTCCTGATTTGGTCTGAGCCCTGTCTGCAAGCTTCACAAGGTTTAACCCCTGCCTAACACTGAAAATCTGGACAGAAGCTTATGATTCTAGATACTATTGGGAAAAATCTACTGTTGTTTTGCTAAATGGACATGTCATAAAATCACCTTTTCAATGATTGCGTTTATACCCATTGATTAGTGCTGTGTTCAACTTCACCCAGAAGATCTCTTTGCAGTAGTTAATTTAGACATTCATAATTGATCAAAGTTCTGAAACTCAGTGACTGGGAATGCTCACCTAAAAATGGGATTATCTATATAATAATCTCCCAAAGGGTCAATGTACATGACAGAAGAGGGAGGAAGAAAGAATGTCAGAGCTAGAGGATGGGAGGATGCTGTGAGAGGTTGTCTTCTGGACGTGGCCATTGCATTAGTGAACTCACTGTAGCGGTGGTAACCTGAACCACGTCAAGCCAACAAATCAGGCAGCATTCCATCAAGTAGCACTAACTTGGTGGGTTACAAAATAAGAACAAAAACATCAAAAAAGCAGAGAGAACATGAAGGTGGGCAGGGGATGTGTTGGTTGGTATCCAGAGGAGAGAGAGGGGTAACTGGTGGAAACTGTGATCAAGACACATTGTATGCATGTATAAAATTATCAAAGAATAAATAAAAGATACTCAAAAAATAAAATTCATGATTCAGACAGATTTCCCCCCATATGATGCTCTGCCCACGCTGGTTCTGTCTCTTCCTCAAACCCTGGAACTTAATTTATTTCCATCCTCTCCTGGCAGTTCTCCACCAAAGAGGAAGTGTGATTTGGATTGCATTCTTTTGAGTCAAAGGCCAAATAAATAGAACCACAGTGCTACTCAGGGAAATCTGAGCTTAGAACAGGAAGAATTAATTCTTTCTGTTGCTGATTCTAATACAAGAAAGGTTGGAAAGAGAATAATATTTTAATTGTGTCAGTGGAAAAATCTAGAGTGTAGCTTGGAATGTCTAGCCTTTAAGACTTTGGTCTACTATGGTCTTTGAAAAAGTGTGTGTGTGTGTGTGTGTGTGTGTGTGTGTGTGTGTGTGTGTGAGAGAGAGAGAGAGAGAGAGAGAGAGAGAGTTCGTATGCGTGTGCATGTGTGCACGCAGCCATGAGAGTGAGTGTAGAGGCCACAGGTCAGCCTCCTGTTACTCACCAGGAACTATCCACCTTGCTTTTTTGAGACAAGGTTTCTCACTAGAACATGAAGTTCATGGATTCCTCTAGGCTGGGTGATCTGTAAACCCTAGGGATCTCCTTATCTCTGTTTCCTCAAGACTGAGGTTAAAAGTATTATCACCACACCCGGCTTTCTCTCATGTGTGCTGGGGATGGAATTAGGTCCCCATGCTGCATTAGGCACTTAATCAACTGAGATACCTCCATAGTCCATGTTCCTTTAACTTGAACAACAACAACAACAACAACAACAACAACAACAACAACAACAACAACAACAACAAAATGTAAAGCTCACATTGATTACCATGGGCTATGTTCCTCAAAAGTCTCAAACATCTCTGTGTTATCTGACTAAAGTTGGCAAAACATCATGAGTTTATCTTAAGGACAAGGTTAATAGCATAGTCTACACCAGAGGCTATCAAAAGCCGAGACAAATTTGGCATGTAACTGAGACCTTTCAACTTTAAAATACCAGAGCCATTTTCTCAGGAAGCTAAGGGCTGCCCAGAGAACACCCGACCATAAGTGGGCACTGGCCTCTTACTAGCGTCCTTCTTGATACACTTATGGGATCTTGGAGAATAGAGGACAAAAGCCAGAACTCTGGCATGAAAAGCAAGTTAAACAGGTTGTAGACCTTTATTTCTCACACTGTTCCTTGAAATCTCAGGGTGGAAGGTTTAGGGAGAAACCACTGCTACCTGAATTCTACTCCACTAACGCTGAGTGAATATCCTGTGAATCTAACTTTCAAAACTTCTGGGGTGATTCTAAAGCGGAAGCAAAGTTGAGCTTATCTACTGTCCCCGATCATTTTAAAGAGAGCCTGACATGTCCACAATTGACTTAAGACAAGTTATCTGAGGCAGTGACAGAGCAGATGACCTATTAAACATGGTTCTTCTACTCTCCCAAAGCTAACTGACAATCACTAATGCCTGCCCCTGTCTTTGAGAGTGTGGCTCTTTGTCGTTCCCTCCCAACTATACCAGTCATTCTTTAGCACATCCTTTCAGATGTTTTGAAACAGAATCAGGGAAAGAAGAATGAATGAGCAGTCTAGCTGCAAAGTCTCCCAGTGTGGCTCTTCTAAGACCCAGTTCTGCAATGGTGACCATGTTCTGTTTCCCAGTCTTTCGGTTTGCTAGGAGAGTTCTATCCAGCCTCTGGATGTCAGAGAATATCCTAATGAGAGCTCAGGTATCATTAATGACCCCATTCATTGTGTGTGCAAAGAAGTGTTTGAGCACCAACCATAGAGAATGCTTCCTCAGTGTTAAACCATTTGATGCTCATTAAGTCTAGGCAAGTGTACAGACCCTAATCTGATGTGGCTTCAGCATACCATGTGTTGGCATTGTCACGTACAAGTTTGAAAGGTCAGTTGCTCTCCAGGGAGTTGGAGGGGGCTGGGGGATTAATTTCCCTTGGGAGCAAGGTCAAAATTGAGAAAGATCTTTATTTTACTTACTATCAACAAGGACAAAGGTACTATCCTGTTTTCCCTGGAAGAGGTGAAGTGCAGATGCTCTGCGGCTCTACTCAATTAAATATGTGCCCTAGGTGATATTTTGCTTCATGATAGCTTAAGTCATACTGAGATGTTGTGGGCTAGCTGAAGTCTTTGAGTCCTCATCTCCTACTCTCTGATCAAGCCTTACTGGTTTCTAGACACTTTTAGGCAAGAGTTCTAGTGTTTGAGTCTCTGACTCTGGGCATCCTTAGCTAAATACCACTGTGTCTGGGTTGTTCCTAGTTGCATCTCCTCTGCTATTATCCTTCTGCTTCCCCAGTGACATGTATGATCTGTTTCTGACATCTCAAAGGGTGAAGAATGTCAAGGAGACTCAGTTGAGATCCGGTGCTTGCCTCAATGGCACAGACTGAGTTTATCTTTGTGACCAGCACAATGACTGGCACTTGAGGGACTTTGCTCGAAAAAGTATCAATCACTGGAAGAACAGAAATCGAGCAGTTTAGAAGCATCTTGGCTAAAACCAAGATCCTGGGCTTTGTGGAGACTTTGCTCACTGTCTAATTCCTATCCTTCTAGCTCTTGGTTCGTGTGACCTGTGGGAGCAGGCGCCGTTTCTTCCTCTAGCCCCACTTATTAGCAACAGATCTTCAAGAATACATTACCTGGCTAATGAAAATGAGGAGCTGACACCTTGATAGGGAAGTTCCCAGTCTTCCCCCCCCCCCCATCCTCGCCTTCATCCCCCCCTTTGTGCTTAGTTTTCCTCTTCTTCCTCTTATCTCACATGGTGACTAGAGAAAGGTCTCTTTGAACTGCTGAAACATGGGGGAGGGGGAGCCTGAGCTGGTTTAGTAGTTCCTGGCTTTAACAAGGGGTTAACGTTGTGGTCAGGGAAAGACAGGATGGAAGGTCCTTCCAAAGTTTCCTCCCCCTGCCCCTACCCTGTCACCTCCTTCTGTATCCCCGGGTAGGGCCATAGGCTATACTTCTAACCAGAGATAATTGCTTCTGAGAAAAGCAAAGCAGCTCATTATGCAGCCCGAGGAGTGGCTGGAGTGTATTCCACTTATCCTCCTAGATAAGAGAGGAACGGATGGGCGTCAGAAATGAAGGGCCAGCTAGGTTAATAAAAAAAAGTGTCTCCATTGAAGTGGAAAGATGGAAAATTCTATTAGGCATCCTATTGTTTTGTGGAGAAGTTATGATGGTGGATGGAACTGATTATCGGGGACTGTGCTGGACAGTCTTAGGTTAATGCTTCTGGGGGGCCCCCCCCCCCCCCCGGTGGCTTCTGAGAACTTTAATAACAACACTATAAAGGGAGTTGTGAGAATGTCTCTCAGGCATGGTAACATGACACAAAGGCCTCTTCAAAGAACCCTTGCCATCTAAGATGCAGTGTGCTTTCTGTGAGCCCAGTCAAGACTGTCTTAGAAGATAATCCCAGCCTCTGTTCAGTTACCTGGGTTAGTAGAAATCACTATAAACCTAGAGGGATGTTAGGTGGTCAGGTGATTTTCTGCTTGGAGGATACCAAACCACACCATAGTTGATGAGTACACATAGGTGTGACCATCTTGGGGACACTGCTTTAGACAGGGCAGTTTGCATTATTTAACCTTGTGCCACTCTCTTCACAATTCTTCTTTTGCTCCAATAAACTTTTTTCTTCTGCGCACAATTCCACATTAACTTGATGAAGAAAAATATGTACCCTACAGCTAGAGCCTGTTCTTTAAGGACTCGTGGCTTGCATGGCTCAAAACATTCTAGTACATGTGACTAATAAAATTACATGTTAATAAGTAAACATTAATAAAGGAAAACTTGAAGGGAGCCGTAGCTGTCTGCTAATGATGCTGGTATCATGAATGCTAGCAATCACTGTTATTATTTATTGAGAGCATACTGTGATGTGGGTCTCCTGCCAATCCTTTGATCTATTATTTTGCATCCTCTCTACAAATTTATGAAGTATATACTACCAGTGTCCTCATTTTTAAAAATAATAAAAATAATAGGACCAGAGAGTAAGTAAACTTGTCTAAGGTGACAGAATGAAGAAACAGAATGGATGGACTCACGCCAGGCTCTCCACCCCTAGATATCCAGAGGGCACCACGTCCTGGGGTGCCATGAGAAGGAGCTTTTGAGAGTTGACCAGCACCAGCTCTGGGTCTCTGGTCCATGTGGAAGGGCTGAGGGTTCCAAAGACTGTAGCTGGCTTAGCTCCTGGCCTGGGTCACACTTCGCTGCGTGAACAGCCCTTTCTTCTCTTTGGGTGGTAAAGAAGGACAATCTGTAAATTTATGTTCTGGACAGAATTGGCAAAGAAAGCTCTGCTTAGGGTTTAGGGGTGCTTGCCATATCCCACCAAGTTCATGGGAAGCTTTAAGTATGAAGTCAGTGATCTGCTTTTGTTATTTTTTTGTTTTTCCAACAGAATGTGGCGGTGGGAGAGCTGGTCAAGATGAGAGCAAGGTGTCCTGAGGTTCTTTAGACAAATCAACCATACTTGCAGACTTCCATTGTTTTGTTACCGTACTGTGGGAGAGCAGCTTTTCAAATGGGCCTCATGAGAAGGAAGAAGGGGTGAGGGATCAGCTTACACAGAACACACAGGGGCTGGAACATGGTGGGAGGAGGGAAGCAGCCTGCCAGCGGGAAGGCAGCTGGAACCATGACGTGGGAATGCTGATTGCCAGGACAGAAGGTCTCAATACTAGGATGCAAACTCCTTTTTTTTTTTCTTTCTACCCTCATCCGTTTCATACAGAACTGAACATTGCGTTTCCAAACAAGGGACTGACTAGAAATGTCCTCCCCAGAGCTGACCCAGGGTGTACACAGGCCAAGGTGGGGAGAGGCTGGGCAGGGACCTGTGTTAGTGATCTGGTAGTGCATATGTTCCCTGCTTAGAAGAAACTGAATATTGACAAGTGGACCTTTAGTACACATTATAGGACAGCAAACCCCAGGAAAAAAATCTTACTAATCTAGTAAAGCCAAAGAAAGAGCCCAGGCCAAGATAACCACGGGTCTGATACCCATAGTGGCCACAATACTCTTCCCTTCTCAGTGTAAAGTTTGCTCTTAATTTCTGCCATTTCCTGCAAATCAAAACAACCCTAAGATTTCATCTTACACCAGTCAGAATGGCTAAGATTAAAAATTCAGGAGACAGCAGGTGTTGGAGAGGGTGTGGAGAAAGAGGAACACTCCTCCATTGCTGGTGGGGTTGCAAATTGGTACAACCACTCTGGAAATCAGTCTGGCGGTTCCTCCGAAAACTGGGCACCTCACTTCCAGAAGATCCTGCTATACCACTCCTGGGCATATATCCAGAGGATTCCCCACCATGTAATAAGGATACATGCTCTACTATGTTCATAGCAGCCCTATTTATAATTGCCAGATGCTGGAAAGAACCCAGGTATCCCTCAACAGAAGAGTGGATGCAAAAAATGTGGTATATCTGCACAATGGAGTACTATTCAGCCATTAGAAACAATGAATTCATGAAATTCTTAGGCAAATGGATGGAGCTAGAGAACATCATACTAAGTGAGGTAACCCAGACTTAAAAGGTGAATCATGGTATGCACTCACTAATAAGTGGTTATTAACCTAGAAAACTGGAATACCCAAAACATAATCCACACATCAAATGAGGTACAAGAAGAAAGGAGGAGTGGCCCCTGGTTCTGGAAAGACTCAGTGAAACAGTATTCGGCAAAACCAGAACGGGGAAGTGGGAAGGGGTGGGAGGGAGGACAGGGGAAGAGAAGGGGGCTTACGGGACTATCGGGGAGTGGGGGGGCTAGAAAAGGGGAAATCATTTGAAATGTAAATAAATTATATCGAATAAAAAAAAATTTCTGCCATTTCCCACAAGCCTTCTCCAATCCTTTCTCTACATTCCCCTAGTCTTTAATGTCTGAATCACAGTCTTTACTTTCTTTATGTGTGTGTATGTGTGTTATATTTCTATCTATCTATCTATCTATCTATCTATCTATCTATCTATCTATCTATCATCTATCTATGAATGAGTGTGTGGTGTATGTACATGTGTGTGGATGTAGGTCAGAGGTTGACATTGAGGGTCTTCCTCAACTGTACTTCATCTTACTTGTTTTTTATTCAGAGTCTCTCACTGAACCTATACCTCATAGATCTGGTTAGGCTGACAGGCCAATGAGCTTCAGGGATCCCCCCAGTCTTCCCTTTTTCAATGGTGGGGTGCTAGTTGTGAAATGCTGCACCTGGTTTTTAACTGGGCACAGAGACTCTGAACTTCAGTCCTCATGTCTTTGCGGCAGGCACTCTACCATGTGAGCCATTTTCCTAGCCCTGAGCACTTTCCCAGATCCATTTCCTATTGAAATCCAAAGGTATGACGGTCACAGAGGGGACCAAAGTTCTTCGCTTCCTTATGCCACTGTTCACGTGACTGACTTCCATACATGTCTCCTCACTGGGGCTAATGGTGCAATCCAGGGGCTGTGATGCTGATACCCCAGCTTCCCTGCAATGCTCTCATCTGCATCTTTGCTAAGGAATGCTTGGCCCTTCTCACAGGGCACCAGTGATAGTGAGCGCCCTATTCACCAGGATGGTCCATGTGCTCCTGTTAGAAAGTGGGGTTTGCGCATTGTATTCACATCTACTTTCCGCTGATTCCAGCCATTGCTGCTGTTGTATTCTTTGGAACGCCATAAGGTGAATCTGCTTGTCCCCTTGCCCAGCAGGTTTTCATGCTTTCCCTGGCAGCTTCTCAACCCTCTCCAGTTCTTCTCTGCTGCCTTAAGCTGTGTTCAGTGTGGTTTGGGGTTAGTGTACTAATCTGTTTACCTTTCTCTGTGGATGATGCTCTCTGCCAGGGCCACCCATAATACAGAAGCTAAAAAATGGACCCAGTTCACCAAGCATAGCAAGATCAGCACTGGGAACTGGGTAGGCATGCCTTCCCTCACCTGGGCAGTTTGTTTGATTGGATGTAATTTCAGAAAAATCAGCCTCTTGCTGTGCTGGCTGAACCCTGACCCTCATGGACCTGCCTTCAGAAAGATTCATTTGCTGTTTTGGGCACAGTATTTGCCAGATACACCCATTCCTTCCCTTTCTTTTAGATCCAGATATCCCTTTCAGTTTCTTCCTGATGCTTCTCTGCTTCCTGAATGATCTCGACCTGTCCCTTTCTACTCCTTTAGAGCAAAACAGCCTCTCAGGGAACCCAGCTGTGCCACTGAGAACAGGGTAGGGAAAAGACCCGGGAAGACGATGCCACCTTCATCCGCTTCGACTCGCTACGGGATTTGTAGCAGAACTCGATTAAGGCAACCAGCATGGCCAGTCCCAGCCCTCCAATCAGGATGTAGAACACGCCTGCCACATTGCTGAGGCTCAAAGCACTGGTCTTGTCCTAAGAGAAGGAGGTGGGAAAGGAGGGGAGGGAAAAAGGAAAGTAAATCAAGAGGCTCGAGACCACTGAGGCAGCAGCAAATTAACACACATACACGCAACCCCACCCCCTCCGCAGCGTTCATAGATGACAATTGCTTGTATTCATTGGCTGCATGTTCACAACATTCCCCAGGGGAGAGGGGAATGCATGCGTGTTTGTGTATATTTAAATCATCTGTGATTGTGTTGAACTTTTAATTACATCACCTCCCCCTTTAATGTCTTTTCTGGGACAGGAGATACCACAAAAACTCAGGCTAGATCCGGTAAGATCTGAACCCTTGAGCTTAACTAATTCTTTCAGGAGACCCTTCCCTTTAGCTCCATGTCTGCCTCATCTCCTCTGTTGCTTGGCAACACGTCAGCCTCCATCATTGTGCATGTCTCTGAGTGTTTTGCTGGGAGTTGGTATTTAAGTGAACTTTCCCCTAGATGTGCATTTGATTTCAATTTAATAAGACAGCTCTCAAACACATAATAAAGGCAGAGGGACGCAAACCTTTAATGACTGCTCTTAGTCCCAATTTAAGGGGAAAACCTGGGGGGGGGCTTATATTGGCAGAAAGGCATCGCACTAGAGTAATGGCTCAATTTAATCCTAATAATTATGCTTAATCGGTGTCATTTATTTTTTTCTATTGGAGGGGCTTGCTAAGATTGCTATAGGTAGACATGGATGGCTGAATTTAGAAATCTCAGTCGCCTGTAGTAAATGAGGCTCTGCTGGTTTCTGGGATGCTGATCCACACAGGAGGGTGTGGAATTCCCAGAAGCCTGGGGAAGAATACTGATGTTCAGCAGGAGGGAGCTGAACCCTGCCTGTGAAGCTCATGAATAGAATTGGTATGGGAGATTGTCCCGGTGTCCTGTCATCCTGTGAGCTTTAAAAGTGAGAGGAGTGAAGGAGAACCCTGTTTCAAGTAGTGAGAACACTAGCCCAAACTGCTGTTCACGGCGGAAGGTAGCGTCTGAGGAAGAGAGGCCACCATTCCACTCAATGCTTGACAGAGGCAAAGAACTCCTTTTAAGTCTTGGAAGAATGTTCCTCTCCAGTAGTTATCGCAGCTCCTGACGCCTTCTTTTATGCTGTTTTCTCATGTGAGAATGTTTCATTAAGTCAAAATGAAAGGCATCTTTTAGCTTGCACTGGTACATGGCATTGGTGGCTGATTGGTGGCACAGGGTAGGATCCGTGGCCTTTACCCTTCTGTGTGTTGCTTTTCTGGTGGGGCTCCAGACGAGCAAATGAATGGTAGAGTGCCTGGTTCTAGTTGCTGTGCTGATATCCACCCAGGAGGGTCTGGGCATCTGGAAAGGTATTTCTTATCTCCAAGCCTTTGCCCTTCTTCTACTTGATGCAGTGTACAGGGTTCTTGGTGGTTGAACATGGGAACTGCAGATGTCTTGCCTACCTACCCTGGAGAGAGCCCCAGCCAGCAAAGCCATGGGATTATCTACAGCAACCCCAGAGAGGCTTCTTGTGTGGCTATGACAGATGGTTCTTGAATAGAGGTGACTTTTGGCAATGCTTAGCCTGGCTCTCTAGGCAGTGGAAAGGATTATTCAAGGGAACGAACTTTTTCCTGTCTGGGATAATGGCCTGAGAAGAGAAATATGAAAAACGGGTTCAACATGTCGTTCAGGAACTGGTAGAACATCGAAATTCCCACTCGTGTGACTCAGCATGCTCAGCGTATCTCTGCTTGTTTCTCAGAAGGTGTGTAGTTCATAGAATTACTTAAGAGAAAATCTTCTTTCTGCAGAGGACCAAAGTTTGGCAGGGTGGGGGGACATCTTAAAGCATCCCCAAGTAGCAGGGACTAGGTAAGAGTGATGCTCAGAGAGAGTTAATGGGGAAGCACTGGAAAAGAAGGCTGGAGGTTGCCGACTTCACAAGCTCACTCATCTTTCAAAAGCTGAAGTACAGCTTTTCATGTCCGTAACTTAGGCTAGTTTATTCTTCATAGTCTCCCCAAGTTTGAATAGGTTAGAGGGGTAGAAACAGTGGGCTACCACATTTATTACTACTAAGATTGCAGTGTGACTGTATCTGACTCTCTGGCCACCACTTAGGGTATATCTGTGAGACAGGTAGGGTCAGATCTTTGTGTGGAAGTAAGGGGAGAGTTGTGTATAACTATAGAAAGAAGAGGGCCCAGTCACTGGGCGTCTGGTTGTTTCTGGAATGGAGAGTTTTTATCCTTACTCCCTTACTCTGTCTTCTTTCTTCTCTGGAGTTAGGGAGTGAACCCCAGGCTGTCTGTCTGTCTGTCTGTCTGTCTGTCTCTCTATGGTTTTTCTAGAAAGAGTTTCTCTGTACAACCCTGGTTGTCATGGAACATGCTGTGTAGAGCAGGCTAGCTTTAAACTCACAGAGATCTGTCTGCTTCTGCCTCCTGAGCACTGGAATTAAAGGTGTGAGGTGTGAGTTAATACCTGACTACCCTTTGTTTATATTTGTTTGCTTGAGACAGGATTTCTCTATATAGCCTAGGCTTTGAACTGAGTGTGTAGCCTAGGCTGGCTTCTACCTTCTGATCTTCTGTCTTGATTTTGGAAATTCTGGGATTATATGTGTGTATCACCAATCAGCTCATCTACTTATGGCCTAGAGAGATGGCAGCATGTTTGAAGACAGCTTGATGGTTTGCTTCCTAACTGTCTATCCCTTTTGGTGGACAAGTGTTATAGGCCCTGGCATGACAGTGTGATAAGGAGCTTGTGTTGGTGAGGTTTTAGTTTAGTTAAATTTATATTCAGACAAGGTTTGTGATTTCTTCATGTGTGCCATTAACTTTATGTATGGATGAAACTACATATTTTACCCTCTTTTTCTCTCTTTTGGTAGTGCTGGGCATTGAACCCATGACCTTAGGTATGTTAGGCTAATGCTCTACTGCTAAACTTTAGCTCTAGCTTATCATCATTAGCTTTTGGGATAGTGTCAGATTTAGATCTTTCTAAGGCAGCTTGGGATTTTCTGGTCTGTGGCCATCACTGACCTTCTTTGACAACAATTGGGATAGAAATGGGCTATCCTAGGGCAGAGATAAAAATCTTTTTATTTGGAGACTGGCACTTGGACTCTTCCTCTGACACACTGTGCACATAAAGGAACTTCCTTGCATACTTGAGTAAATAGCAATGTCTCTGTACATGGCAAACTACAGGGTTCCAGCTCTGATGGGGAAGGAAGAGATGGGCTTGGGGTCTTCCAAGTGTTCCCTGAAACATCCCATTCTTTTTCCATTCATAGCAGATGCACTCTCCTAGAGCTAGGCAGCTTGCTGGTAGGAGGGGAAAAGTCACAACTTGTCTCCCGCCAGGAACAGACAGGGTGACAGTGCGGAAGAGAGTGATGGGTGAAAAGAGAAAAGAAAAACCCGAAAACTCGAAACTCTAATCTTGCAGAATTATTGGGTTGGTTACTATGGTGACGACCCTAGCTCCACAATCTGTTCTCCTGAACCTGTTGTCTTCAATTTGCTGCTTCCCTTCTGTTGGAGCGAGAATTCCCCACCCTCCTGTATGTCTCCTTGCTCTTCCCACGTATTGAGGAACTGTCCCAGATTCCTTGTTTTTGAGCCAACATCGATTCCAAGAATGCTCAAGACCTTCCAAGATTTGGCCTTCATGAGGAAGATTGGTCATAGGCTTAGCTTTCTTTCTGGCTTAGGTGGAAAGTTCTAGAAGTCAATGCCTTTGGC